>NW_017307251.1:26247-70173 GCF_000935625.1 Nanorana parkeri
ATTACACTAGCCCAGTCTAAAAAGGTGCCATTTAAAGTAGCCAGTTCTCTATCCACGTACACACCACCTCATCTATGCCCATAGCCCTCAGCTTGTGAAGTAAGCGCTTGTGTGGTACCGTATCAAATGCCTTTGAGAAATCCAGATATACCACATCTACCGGCTTCCCTCCATCCATATCTCTACTCACCCCCTCATAAAAAGTTAGCAAGTTAGTCAGGCAGGAACGGTCTTTCCTGAACCCGTGCTGATTGTCATTAACTATGCAGTTATCCTTAACAAATTTTACCAAATAGTCCTTAATCATACTTTCTAACAGTTTACAAACTACCGATGTTAGACTGACCAGCCTATAATTCCCCGGTTGGCATCTAGCCCCCTTTTTGACTATTGGAACTACCGTAGCCCTCCTCCAATCACATGCTACTCTACCAGTCACTAAGGATTCCTTAAAAATTAGGAATAATGGTCTTGTTATAACCTGGCTTAGTTCCCTAAGTACCTTGGGGTGCAGGTTATCTGGTCCCACTGCTTTATTTGCGTTGAGCATTTTAAGCCTTTGTTGTATCCCGCTTTCCGTCAGGAACCTTCTTTCCTCCAACACCAACCTTGTTGTTGGTAGGCAACCAGAACTGTACCGTATACTGAAGATAAGGCTGAACCAATGTTTTGTAAATGGGTAAAACAAATGATTTTTCCCTCCAAGAAATGTCCTTTTTAATAGATGAGAGCATTCTGCTTGCTTTGTTAGCTGCTGACTGACATTGCATGCTATTGCTAAGTATATTGTCTATGGTCTATAACAACCCAGACATCTTTTTCCATCTCTGATTCTTCCAGCGTTACACCTCATAATGAGTATTTTAGAAAAACAAGCTGCAGCTGCAAAATAAATAAAGTTTTAAACGATTTTAACCTTTTTACCCCCTCCTCTCCTGATTATGTTATCTGCATTCTGATTCTGTTCTGATTTTTTATATTAACCATTTCATCCCCCTTATCCCGCTCATCTATATATCAACCCCTTCATCTCCATCCTTCCACTGTATGTGACCTGTACATTAACATCTTCATCTCCATCACCCTCTGTGCATGACCTGTACATTCATTGTATCTTGTGCACTATTACCAAGCTCTATGTTTTAACCCCCTCAATACTGGCACGTGTCTTCATTTCCTAAAATAATTACATTAAAAAAATCAGATCACTTTGAAATATCTAAGCAAACCAAGCAAAGTTCAGTTCACTGTTGGTTCAGCGAAGCAGGCAGGAAGTCTACAAACACTGAATATAATGATAAACCCAACTGAAGTCTTCAGGAGATGAAACTTGCATTTTTTCAGGCTTTCTTCATGCTAACTTGTAAGCTATTGCTAAAAATGGTCATGCCCTGGGTGACATATAATATACCTGTTATAAAAATACAGTTCAGCAGGGAGAGGGGTTTTTAATGTGGTTCAGGGCAACAAAAAAAGTATACCAATATTTTAAACAACATGTTCGAGGGAGGCCTTAAAGCTACATGTGAAGTTACAGAATAGAACATTTTAATTATGTTAAAAGTGACAGTTAAACAAGGAAAAAAACATAGGGGGTTATTCACAAAGCTGCTGAAGGCAGCTGAGTGAATAACCCAGCTGAAGTTAAGTGAGCAGAGCAACGTTCGGCTATTCACTCTGGCTCACTACGTGAATAGTATGTACATCGGCTGCCTTCGGCTTCACTTCGCTCAGCCGAAAATGCTCTGCTGAGCCAAAGTGCAGAAGGACTTCGATTCAGCTGATGCAACATCTGGATCAGCTCAGCCGAAGTTCCGGCAGCTCACTGACTGCCATTCACCCCTATTCTCATAGCGCTTTACATGCCAGTTCTCTATACATGTACACACCATTTCATCTATGCCCATAGATTTAAGCTTGTGTATTAAGCGTTTATGTTGTATGTAATTTGTGATGTTAGGGCAGTGGCGGAACTACCGCCGGTGCAGGTGGTGCGGGCGCCCGGGGCCTCAGGCTCGCAAGACGCAAGGTAAGTATACGAACGCATGCACCGGCATGCAGACATTGTGGGACAGGAAGTGCCAGCAATGACAGTGGAGTCATCAGGAAAGAAGATCGGATTAAGAGACATCAGTGAAGGTAAGTGCTGATATTAACATTGGGTGGAGAGATAAACATTTTTTACTTTAATGTCACTTTAACCACTTCCAGGCCGCAGTACGTCTATAGACGGTGGCCCGCAGAAGTGGTTAAAACAAGAACACGGCTGCTCTTGGTATCGCTTTTAACATCAGGCGATTGCTGTATGACTTACAACCAATCGCCGGCTGAGGATTACAAATCTCAGCAGTACTTTGTACAGAAATGCTATTGTTATATAAAGTATTGCTGGGATGTGTAGTCCTCTATAGCCTGTGCCATTCTGTATTGCTGTAAATATTAGGGCTGCACCATATATTGGCCGAAAATGGCACTTTTGGCATAATGCCGAAAGTGGCATTTTTCTGCTGATACAGCGGTGCATCCGTGCTTTCTTTTCTCCCTGCTGGATGCTGCTCCATCTCCCAGCGGGGAGGAGAGAAAGTGACAGCCGGCCAAGCGCTGCGATAGGAGAGCGCTGTGTTTGTGGTTTTTTTTGGGAGGGAGGGGGGGCCCAAAAAAAATCTTGCACCAGGGCCCTTTGTTCCTTAGCTCCATCACTGTGTTAGGGTCTTTCCTTTTAGGTTTGGGGTGTGCAGTATACACTTGTTGCTGAAAAATTGTTAGGTTCTAAAAAACTCCAAATGACTAATAAAGTAGCAAACGTCCTGTGTCAGTGTATAAAACGCTTATTTGAAACAAAGTGTTCATAAATTCATTAAAAGCAGGCAGCTCTCTCTCTCAAAAAAGTGTTGTCTTAGTCTTTCTTTGTGCGTCACTCTGCCCACTCTTGTAATTTCTTGTGTATTTTTTGCTGAAGTGCTCATAAAAAACACCAGTGCTCTGTTAAATAAGCCTCTCACCTCCGTGTTCAGACCCTCGGGTCTCAAAGCGCTTCTTATAGGGTAAAACTCCTTCCTCGCACTGTTCGTAGCTGTTATCTTCCTTCCTTCAGATACCAATCCTGATCTTAACGGTTTTCTCCTCTACCAACAGCCCCAAAAAGATCTCTCAAAGACAGAAGTTGAAATCATAGCGCACCCCGTATGCATAAAATGATTTTATTTTTAAAAAAATACACTCACATAAAAATTATTAAAATCGCGTATCAGAATCTCATTCCTGGATGTTAGATCTGTCCTCCTCTTTCCATCCAGGTGTTCTGACGTCACTGACTCACCTTCTACGTGTTACGTCTAATTGACTTCATCAGCTTCTACGTGTTACGTCTAACTGACTTCATCAGGCAGCTTCCTCATGAAGTCAATTAGATGTAACAAGTAGAAGCTGAGTCAGTGACGTCAGAACGCCTTATGATTCACACAAACAGTTGACTAGAAGATTTAATTTTGAAAATATTTGATGAAGGATCGGCCCAAGCTACAGCTAGATCCTTCGGCAGCTTCGTGAATAGACCCCATAGTAATTACATCAAAAAGATAGCCCTAAGTTAATAGATGCTCAATAATAATCTTGTTCAATCACCAGTGGCATGTACTATTGTGGGTTTCAGTCAGAGTAAAATCAAGGTATATGAAAGCATGATCAGACCATGTTATAAGGTCTATACAGTATGTGACTGAACTACACATGACAGCAATGGACCTGAAACAAGAAATGGTCAAGACTAGAGTACATTTTGTGAGCAGGTGAATAAAACATGTATTTTTTAATGCACAAGATATTTTCATTTTCCAAATATGAAAGTGCTGGAATTCACGGATCAGCTTCTAAAATGCAGTGGAAGACCTAATCAAGTTTTATAGAGAGTGAAGTCCCAGGTAAGGGGAATATATTTCACTAAGGAGAGGCTTTACATTCCTTCAAAGCTAAACATCTCTTCCTGAAAGTATTAGGACCCTTGACAATGTAAATTAGCAATTTCAGTGACAGGAATCACAATAGAGAGCTTAAATCTGAGAATATAGAAATGTGAGTAGATAGTACACTAATAACATAAAACAATGCATAGGAAGAGAAAAGGTTGCCACACAAACAGGAATAATTAAAAACCGTTATAACAAAAAAGTCTTCCACAACCTCACCTTATTAGCAGAGTTTGGCTGTTCCTCAACCAGTTTTAGGTCTCTTATACAGCTTTTTCTGTTTCAGTTAATGACTGTGTTTCAACCTACCTATGAAATTGATGATCATTAGCACCTGCTTGGTAAATTTGGTTAATCATACACCTGACTCTAATCCTACAAAATACCTGACTGTGTGTAAGTGTAAGAATTGATGCTGGTTTGAAGCCAAAGGGTAGTCACACAAAATATTGATTTGATTTAGATTTGTCTTCTGTTCACTAATTTTGAATGTTGAAAATTGATACAAAATAATACATAAAAAAATATATATATATTTATTTATTTATTTTAAAGCATTCTGACTTTACAACATGTTTCACATCTGCCTATAACGTTTGCACCATACTGTATATAAGCTAGGCCTATTATCACTAATTAAATCTGTCATTGTGGTATACACAGCTGTATCCTATGCAGCATCTTAAAGCAGAACACCAGGAATTAAAAAAATTAACCCTAAAGCTGGCCATACACCTATAGGTTATCCTCAGACTTTGTATGGTAAGATGGGATTCCTCTATCTGTGCTAAACTGTGTGGATGGATGAATCTCCCACGGGGCTAAGCTTCAGTATTTTGCTATTCGGCCCTGCTGGCTGTCAATATACCTAAATACTTTGACTGGATGCAGGCATTGTTCAGGTAGTTTGAGAGCCAGTGGGGCCAACTACAAAGATTCTGAAGCTTGGCCCAGTGGGAGATTCCTCCATCCACACAGTTTAGCGTAGATGGAGGAATTTGCTGCAGTCTTTCCATCTGACCATAGAAAATCTGCAGATAATCTATAGGTGTATGACCAGCTTTGAAATAGGGCTCTCCCTGCATTGCAAGAGCTAACTGCTCATTTTGGTCTATGGGCTCAAGAACAAATATAATTATCTGGTCCTAAATTTTGTCTGGCTGCTAGACCGGGTGAATTGCCCAGTGGTCTAAGCCCCACTGACATCATCACATCTAATGTAGCTCCATTCACCCACATTAGAAGTAAGGACAATGAGGGACATACCAGAGCAGTGGGGTAGAGTGGTAAGCACTTACCTCTGCAGGACCAAGGATCCAGTGAGTACATCTTAGGAATGCCGACCCTGGGACCAATATGAGCAGTCAACATTTGCAGTGTGAAGGTAGCCCCGGTGCAAGCATTCATTTTTAAAATGACTAGAGTTGCTCTTTAATTCTTGTAGTAAAACCCCAGCCTTTGCTCTTTGTCTCAAGTACATTTGGATGTAGCCGTATTCACTGCAATTATCTTGCTGCTGACCAATTTACCAGTGCTGTTTGATCTGCAATCCCCTCATTCCTGCAGTGAAACACCTGCTCATGGGTAGACATGTGCGCTGCCAACATTTTGTATTAGTTTCATTTCGTTTTTATTCAGATTTTGCATCATTTCGTTTTTGGGGCTTCAGGTCGGAAAGTCAAAACGTTTCGGGAGTCGGATTCGGACAAAAAATTTTAGCGGTAGTCTGTAAAAATGTTTGCTTGTGGATGAATTTTCATTGCAGAAAAGTGACATTAAAAATTTTGACTTTTTTTACATTTAATAGCAAACCCGTTTTCCTGGAATAATCAGCCCCGATTTATCTGTGGGATTTAAAAGCATCCCCAACACATCTCAAGCATTGGTCAAAAAAATTATGTGGGAACTGTGTGCCTCTTTTCTTCTATTGCTGGTGCTGGAAGAGACCCAAAGAGAGATAGCTTCACATTTCACTGGACCATGGACAGTAACTATAAGGACCCATTCACTTTGACAATGTAGGACAGCAGATTCCTGTGGCAACAATCAGCAGTAACATACAGTTGGAATCACAGATGGTTCTGGGTGACTGCAGCTGCTTAGGGGTCTATTCACTAAGCTGCCGAGGGCAGCCGCGTGAATGACCGACCTGAAGTCAAGTGAGCCGAACACTGGGCTCACACAGGGCTTGGGAACAAAGTGTCTGGTAGCTAAGTGGCATTAAAAAATTGGGATTTGAACTGTTTGGGATATATTGAGTGCTTGATTTTTTGAATACTTGTTGTCTCCCTTCCTTTTTAGACCCTTTTTTAGTATTTAAAAACTCTTTTTCCTTTTCTGTCAGTTTTTTTAAAACATTTTTGGGACTCTATTTGTTCATTGGATAAGTAATAAATATTGCCGGTATCTCTATAAGGGAGGTCTTGAGTATATGCCACAATATGAAGGAAGGATTTTAAGTGTTTTAGTATGCAAAACCAATTTTCTTTTATATTTTTGTATTAAAAAAAATAAAGATGTTGTTTTAACTTAATTGTGTGTTATATCAGTGGTGTTTTGGATACCTTAAAGCCCTTATCTTTGTTGTTTCACTATAATTACTGAATGAATACTTAATATAGAATATAAGAATAAGCCAACTTTATTAGATCAGTTACACTGCTGATATAGATTTCATATTTTCAGATGCTATTATTATTCTGTTCTTTGTTCTGTAGTGTAAATATGTCTTAGTCGATGTGTATAACGTTCTGGTGATTGTGGCTCTCCTCCTCAGCAGAGCTGCCGGTGACTAAGAGGATCTGCTGTATGACATGAAATGGTCTCCGGTGTTCTGTGTCTGTTACCTGCTGAAATTTAGCCTCACCATCTCATCCTATGGAGTAGAATTGAGCCGGAGCTCAGCATCTCATTGTAGACTTAATATGCTAAAGCCATTGTTTGAGTATGAATATTACCAGAAAGGAGATGTTATTATCGGAGGATTAATCTCTGCGCACTTTGTCAGCCGGCATCAAAGTGTTGAACGTATTGGTTTGTTTAGTTCATCTACATGCTTTTCAGTCTGTGAATAGTAAGACTCTTTATATCATATCTACATTCTGTGTAACTGAACAGAGGGAACATATAATGCTTTGTCTTTTACTGAATTGTTGTATTTTATAAAAACTTACAATTGTATATACTGATGTTTTAGATAGCATTACATTTCAGTTTCTGTTGCACAATATACAATTCATAACTAGGGCTTCACTCATTCTTTATCTTCAATTCATGTTGGGATTTCTAATAAATAGCCATATCATGCACCTATAGACAGCTCCTGCAGGCTAAAAATCAAGATGGTCCCATCTATTCCAAGAGAGAGGGAAGGAGATGTGCTGTCATTCAAAAGCTTTTGTGCATGATCTTCTAATTTGCAGGTCTGTTCATAATAAAGGCAATACACAGTTCGTAAATATAAAATAATCACATGCAGTATCTGATAGTTTACTAGCTAAAGCTCAAGAAATGTAGCTGGATATTAAAGCTGGCCATACACTGTGCAAATTTTGACTGCCACCCTTCCACCCAGCATTCCTTAATCAGAAGATTAATGGAGCCGGCTGGAAAATTAGCCAATCAGCTGCAAGCACCAGTAGGGTATCCTGACAGTAGCAAGAGCTGCTGTCACCCGCTGTCATGGAAACTTGCTGCTAAGCGTGCCTCAAGGTATCTGTGAATTTTCTTTTTTTTTCGTTCAGCCAGAAGGCTTAACAAAAAAAATAGTACAGTGTATGGTCAGCTTAAGCCTGTCTGCTACAAGATCCTGCTCCTGTGTGAATATAATTCTATCTGGACATTATACACGATTAGTGACAAGCACTAAGCTGCAGGTATTCAACACAGAAAATGCAAAAGCTATTACAACCAAACAGAAAGAAACATGATAAAGAAATGCAAATGTTCTGACACTATGTAAGCTTTCTGTTGTAGTCAAAGAGATGCTATCATATCATGTAAAGAATAACAGTGACTGAGTGGATAGCATTTATGCCTAAATCAATGGTGTACTGGGTTTTTTAATCCTGGCCAGGACACTATCTGCTAGAGTTTGCTTGTCCTATCTGTGCTTGTGTGGGTTTCTTTCTATTTCTGCCCACTGTCCAAAGACATGGTGGTAGAATAATTCTTTCCTGTCTAAACTGGGCCTGGTATGTGTCAATATGCATGTGAGATAGGGAACTTAGATTAGAAAATCCTTGCAGACAGGGACTGATATGAATGTACAACTCTGAACTGTGGATGTATTCACAAATTTGCCTTTATCAGCTGTATAACCTGAACCTACAAACTAATTGCAACAGCAACCTCCTGGCTGTTGCTTTTTAAACTGGCCATGCCTCTACCCACCCAGATGAAGTATCCACACACACAAACACATACTCATAAAACTCACAATTAGACACATGTGTAAAATCAAACTGTAGCCTTTGGAAAGGGTACAGAGATTTTTGCAAATGTTTCTGAGGTGCTTTTACAGGTCTTCAAGCAAACAATTTTAAACACATGAAACTTGATTGGCAGTAGTGGTTTTATGACCCCCAAATCTTTTTCCATTTCTGACTTCCCTAGTGGAGCACCCAGTAATGTGTATTCCGCATTGCCTGTTTTTAACCCCAAAGTGCATTACTTTACATTTCTCAACATTAAACGTCATCTGTCATTTTATCCAGGTCCTCCTGTAATGATAATAATGTCTAACCCTGTGTCTAATACCCTCCCAATTTTAGTATCCTCTGCAAACACAGGAACATGGCTATTAACACATTCCCCAATATCATTAATAAACAGGTAATAGTATTGTATTATTACATATAGGGGAGTCCATTAATAACCCTATATTAGTATTGTCTGGGGAATTACCTGTCAGTGCAAATACTGGGGGAGCTGACTAGGAAAAGCTTATGAATTCCTCTGCATATCTCTGGGGAACCTTTACCTGCACAACCTCCAGTGTGCAGATAATGTGATAATTTAATTTAAAGAGGAGAGCTCTTCCCAACAATTTGCACAGAACTGTGTCAATTAAAAGAAACACTGTTGAAGTTCTTTGTACTGACAGCATTTATGTCTCTGGAAGTAATGGTACCTTGCAGGGGCGTAACTAGAAATCACAGGGCCCCATAGCAAAATTTTGTATGGGGCCCCGTGATTTCTAGTTATATCCCTTGCAGAGCCCACTCGAGATCCCACCTGAGGGTGAACCTGCAGAGCCCATCATAGACTCTCTATGGTGGGCTCTGATGGGTCACCCTCAGATGGGTTGGTCGCACTTCTTACCACCTCCGTCGTCGGGCCCGCCTCATTCTTCGTCACCGAGGCCGCCTCCTCCCCTGCTGCCGAGCACGGGCCCGCCTCCTCCTCCACTGCCGGTGCCAGTGACGTCAGAGGCTCGCGACATTGATAGAACAGCCTGCTCCCCCACTGCTGCTGGCTCTCATTGACTGTGGAGACGAACGCGCCGCTGCACAGATGATCTGAACAGCGGCGTGTTCGTCTTCAGACGCCAGTGAAAGCCAGCAGCAGAAGATCCCATAGCGACCCATGCGGCCCGCATGGCCTCTGGCCGGGCCCCACTGTGCCCCGGGCCCCACAGCGACCGCCTGGGTCGCTGTGGTGATTGTTACGCCACTGGTACCTTGCCAACCAGATGAACCACAGAGACTTTCACTGGGAGTCCGGAGGTTATGTCAGCCTATTGTACAGTTTGCGCTGTCTTCATATCCACCATACAAGAGAAAGATAATTTATTTAATAAAAATCTCAGAGGTTAGTTCATCTCTATTTTGTCCGGAAATGGGAAATACAGATATGGGGGGTGCTATAAGTCAATTTCCCTTTGCTTTAGTCCTGCTCCCCTTTTCTTATCCTTTTGCTGTCTGTTACATCCGGGAGCCCCACAATCCCAGGCCATTTCATTTAAGTATTTTAAATACAGTAAGGTCACCACTATTTTGCAAGGTAATATCTGAATTTGGAACTCAAAGTGGATTTATATCCTTTGCAACTACAAAGGAACATGTTTAAAATATTTTTTGTGTGTCTGGAGTTCAGCTTTAATGAACTGTCTAAATTTAGCAAACTTAACTTATTTACAGCAAACCAGTAGAAGATTACTCTTTGTATTACACATTGTCTGCTGTTGCCTTTCAAATCTAAATAATCTTTGTTCTCTGTGAGACACATCTGTGTGATGGTTGAGTGAACGGTGGGCAGTAGCCTCACAACTATTAATTTCTCTAGTATAAAACCATTTCTTTATCTCTCAGTGTTAACCATGAAGAGTACAAAAGCATCTTGGCGATGATCTTTGCTGTCAATGAGATTAACAAGGACCCCGATCTTCTGCCCAATGTCACCCTGGGCTATCGTATATTCAGCACTTGTTCTGATCCAGTGAAATCTTTGGGAAATGTCATAAAAATATTGTCTGGAGAAAAGACAGAAGCTCCTAATTATTACTGTAAGGGACATGGAGAAGTAGCTGGTTTTATTGGTGACAGTACTTTCTCTACAAGTCATGCAATGGCCCAGTTACTTAGTCTGTATCGGTATACACAGGTAAGTGATTACTGCAATATATTATGTTGTGTATATGACATGGTGCATGCATTAAATAGGTTAGAGCAGGCAAAGTAGAATTTGTAGCTTTACTACTACTCCTATTACTTGGGTTGACCAAGATGTTTGTGGTTTGAAAATGGCAAACATATAACGTTTTGTGCCCATAGTAATCGATTACCATCAATGCCCTTGGCCTCTGACCTTAAATGTGCTAAGGTGGCAGAAGACATGGAGTTTTTCTAATTTTCCTTTCAACTTCCCATAACAGTTTAGGTTGCCAGCAGTTTTTGTTCAGTGTGTATTGTCATGGAGCAGATAGGGAAAGATCACAGAGTATTTGCAGGGATAGATACAGTACATCTGCTTAAAATTGCTGCATTTACAAGTATTCACATACACAGTCAGACAGTGTAATGTAGTCATGTAGCACAGTGCTCCCCAACCTTTTTATCGCCGCGGACCGGTCAGCGTTTGATCATTTTACCGACCCCCTCCCGTCGCCTGTTACTATGGACGAGGCCGGGAGGGGAGGTGAATCACAGGACCCGCCCCCTCACTGTGAAGCCCATCGGCAGTGCGGGGCCCCGCGGCCCGGTACCATTTGATCCACGGACCGGTACCGGTCCGCGGCCCGGGGGTTGGGGACCACTGATGTAGCAGATAGGGAAAGATCTGTTGCTAGCACACTATTCCTATACAGTTCTGCTTCTTTAGTCTGTTTGTTTTAGACTAGGAGAGTATAGCCATAGGGACCCCGGCACTCCAGATGCAGATCAAATTAGTCTATTTATTGACATACTGTAGATGCAGCATATCACACTGCTGCATCTACGTCAATAAATAGACTAATTTGATCTGCATTTGGAGTGCCGGGGTCCCTATTTCACATTCTCATTTCTCTTTTACTTTCAGTTAAGTTAACTCCCACTCCCCCGCCCCCTCCCACCAAAAAATTATTGAGGTTTAGGGGTTGATTTACTAAATACAAATGGGCTGTACACTTTGCAAGGGAATTTGCAATTTGCAGGGGTTTCCCTTAGCTTGGTGAATGTGATGCATTTTCACATTGCAAAGAATATCCAATCATGTGTGAGGAAAGTAAAAAACAGTATTTTTGCTTGCACACAATTGGGTGATGAAAGTCAGAGGAGCTTCACCTCATTCAATAAACAAAGGGGTAACTTCCCCTGGAAAGTGCAAATTCCCTTGCAAAGTGAATAGCCTATTTATGTTTAGTAAATTAACCCCTTAGTGTTTCAGGTTTGGGATATAGGTTTTTATTTTTGTTAGATTTTATTTTAATGTAATTTTTAAGGGTCTTTTTTTTTAAAGGTTAGCAGTGTGAACTTGCCCCTAACACAGACAAAGCTGTCATTTGCTTGCAGCACATTCCCCCACATTTGTGCATTATTATTATACAGGATTTATATGGCAACAACAGTTTGTGCAGCGCTTTACAATATAAGGAAGCCATTACAAATACAATACAATGCAAGACAATATTGTTAGAAAGGCCCTGCCCATGAAAGTGTACAATCTAAAAGGGAGGGGTAGTGATACAAAATAGGATAGCTGCTTGGGGATGGATTTGTTGAGAAAGTGCTGTGGTTAGGTTGAAGAGGAATAGGCTTTCCTGAAGAGATGAGTCTTTAGGGATTCCCTAAAAGTAGACAGAGTCAGAGATAGCCAAACAGGTTGGGTTACAGAGTTCCAAAGGATGGGAGCGACTCTCGAGAAGTTCTGGAGGCAAGCATTGGAGTATTTGCTGAGGCACCTAGAGAGCAGGAGGTCTTGGGTATTTGTATTAATTGGTGATTGCAAGCCAGTGGATGGACTGACACAGGTGGGTTGCAGACATTGAGTGGTTGGTTAGGTTAATGAGTCTGGCAGCAGAATTCATGATAGATTGAAGGGGGATAGCCTGTGTAGAGGTATGCCAATGAGAGGGGGTTGCAGTAGTCAAGATGAGAGATAACAAGTGAGTGGATCAGAAGCTCTGTGGTTTCATAGGTTAGGAAGGGGCATATTTTGGAGATGTTATGAAGGTGAAAGCGGCAGGATTTGGATTTGGGATTGTATGTGGTGCAGAAAGGTGAGGTCAGAGTCCAGGATCACCCCTAGAACCTTGTCATGGGAAGATGGAGGGTTAGTTGTGTTGTAAATCTTAATGGAAGATTTGGGGAAGGTGCAAGGGGGGGATAAGTATCATGAGCTCAGTTTTTTAAAGATTGAGTTTTAAGAAGTGTTGCGACATTCAGACTGAAATGTCAGTTAGTAGAGGGGGTGAGTTGTGGAGTAGAAAGATATATTTGAGTGTCATCAGCATAGAGATGGTATTAAAAACTATGCAAGCTTTTCAACTGACCGAGGGAGGAGATGCAGATAGAGAAGAGAAGGGGTCCAAGGACAGAGCCTTGGTGGACCCCTACAGAAAGAGGAAGATAAAAGGAGTTAGATTTGTATATGATGCTAAATGAGCGCTTAGATAGGTAGGAGGAGAACCATGAGAGAGCAGAGTCTTGGAAGCCAAGTGAGTGGAGTTTTTGGAGGAGAAGCGGGTGGTCAACAGTGTCAAAAGCAGCAGAAAGGTCTAATAGAAAGAGTAAGGAGTTGGCCATTGTTTTTTAGCAGTTAGTACATTAGGTCATTAGTAAGTTTTAGGAGATTAGTTTTCAGTGGAGTGTTGGGGGTGAAAGCCAGAGTGTATGCGGTCAAGGAGGTTATCAGTGAGGTGTCAGCTCATGCGGTTGTAAATTTGGCGTACTAGGAGTTTGGAGGTGAATGGTAGTAAGGAAATTGGTCTGAGATTGTTAAGGTTGGTGGGGGTCTAGTAAAGTTTTGGGGGATAATGCATGCATGTGCATGTTTTTGAGAGGAGGGAAGGATGCCAGTAGAGAGGGAAATATTGAAAATGTGTTTAAGAGAGTGTAAGATAGAGCAAGAGGATGACCAGAGTAGCAGTGTGGGAAGAGGATCCAGGTGCAAGTGGTCAGGCAGGTGTCAGAGAAAAGCTTTGTAACCTCCTCTGTAGTGACATAGTCAAAAGAGGAAAGTAACATATGTGGTGGTGGTCCTGATGCTTTAATTAGGGAAGATAACCTGACAGTGGAGAACTCATATAAAAATGCATCTATCTTGTTTTTGAAATTAATGGCAATGTCCTGGGCAGTGAATGAGTTAGTGGGTGGCAGTAGATGGGGGCATAGTAGAGATTTAAAAGTAGAAAAGGGTTGACAAGGTCTGGATGAAAGAGGGTGAATGAGAGTTACAAAATAAGTCTGTTTGGCAGCACAAAGAGAGGAATTACATTTTAGGGGGGCAGCTTTATACAGGGTGAACCCTTGCTGGGACCTAGTTTTATGCCACACTCGCCCACAAGCACAGCTAAGTATTTTGAGTTTTCTGATATCTATTCTTTGCCATGGTTTTCCTGGATGTGACCTAAGTCTGCGGGTAGTTAGAGGAGCCTAGGTGTCTAGGGAGAATGAGAGTGAGATGTTGACAGAAGTAGCCAGGTCAGGGCAGGACAGAGATGAGATTTTGTCATAGAGGTAGTCAGTAGCAGAGTAGAGAAGAGAAGGGTTGAAGTGCTGAAGGTTTCTTGGGGTAACAGTATTCTGATTAGGGGGATTTAGGGTTAGGGACAAGGTGAGTGCAAAAAACTGATAAGATTGTGGTCTGAAAGAGGAAAAGCAGATTTAGAGAGGCTGCAAGGAGTGCATATGCAAGAGAACACAAGATCTAGTATATTGCTATCAGAGTGAGTAGGAGTGTGTATCCATTGAATCAGGTCAGGTTGAGAATTTGAGTGGTAGACGGAGTGTTAATGTTAATTGTTATGTCACCAAGAATGATAGTTGGTAATTCAGAGGAGAGTAAGTGGGGTAGCCAGGCAGGGAAGTCATCACGAAAGCAAGCTAATAGTCCAGGAGGCTGAAAGTTAGTCAATTCCCTATAATCATAATATCAGGCAAGTTACACACACAGGAAAACAGGAACTTGAGGATGCTGGAATATAGGGGGGTCACCAGAAGACACAGGATGCAGGTGAATCACTGGGTGATACAAAATGCACTGGAGTGGAAAAAGGGCCATTGGAGAAATTTGGACTTCTGGAGACATGGGGAGCTATGAAGACACAGAGATGTTGGGGCCAATGGAGATTCTGGACTAAGTGCACAGGATGACTCTGAAGGTACAGGAGAGCAAGGGATGTTGAGACACAGGAATTGCTGAGACAAAGGAATTTCTGGGGACACAGGGTGCAGGGGTCAGTGGAGAAAGTGATGTCACAGGAGTAGTGGAACTAGCAACTTGATCTGTTCCTAGGAATTGGTACTAGGAACAGGTACTGGTAAATGATACTAGGAACTGGAATAGGTTGTATGAACTGGAATAGGTACAAGGAATGGGAACATGTATTCGGAACTGGTGTGTTTTGCTAGGAATGCAACCTATTGTTCAGAAAAAGTGCTTGTTGTGTTGATACCTTGATTAAAGCTGGCTAATGTCTTTTCTGTTCAACAATATTTTGTGGGCTTTTTACAGTCAACACACCATATTTCCTACTTTTGTAAATACTGGATCTATTCTGTCCTAAAAAACGCTTTTATTTTAAAACTGCCTCTTGTCATCCAAGGGTTTTCTTTTATAGTATAGTATATAGTAGATAATAGTATAGTACCTGAATTATACAAGTAATATATTAAGTCGGCAGAATAGTTGTTTAATATCTTCATGGGATACTGGTTTTTAGTTTAATCTTTGTAATTGGTGAATGCGTGGATTTATTTTGAACTGCGCAGTATACGTTTGTTGTTGTATGCATGTTAACATTTATGTAGATATTTGTTAATGATTTGTTATTTTTATGATTTATTGGGTTTATGTTATATTCACTTTGCTGATAGTGGAACAGAAAGAGAGTTATATTATTTGAGACATGCACCCCACATGGGGTGTGTTTTTTTACAAGTCAGGAATCTCCTTTTTGACAAGCACCATCCTTTTTGGATTGGGATCGAACGACCCAGGCCCCAGCCCTCCTTTTTCCATCTAAGCCCCCCCAAGGTGGTCAATATCGGGTCTGAGTTTTGTCATGTAGAGGAGCAGGCATCCCATTATAATCCATTTTTCGGTAAGAGTGTGATGGGTGAATGTAGATTACTGTCACTGGTGGAGCTGTAATGTTGTGACATAGCTCTAGCCGCCCCCAGGTCTATGTTTGTCCTAGCGCATGCACCATGATCAGACCCCTGTCACTGCATATATCATGCGATATTACTGTAATATGACTACAGAGGGAGGGGGAGGAAGGGTATATGAGGAGGAGAGGAGACTATATGACCAACACACTACATACTGGAGGAACATGGAGATGGCAATGAAAAGGTAAGTAGTAGAGGGCATTAGACAGGCCTGGGAATGTTCTCTGTCTCTTGAGGTGATTTGTTACCTGTCATTTTTATTAATATGCTTCTTGGGCTTAACAAGTCAGCAATTGTAACTTCAATTGTGGGACTGAACTACATTACTAATACTGTTGGTTACAAATATATGTAGCGCTTGGTGATGTCAGCTCATGTAAGCAATATTAATAGGAGCACATAGTCTTCTGACTGATTTTTACAATTGTGTATTATAGTGCTGAGACTTACCCGGGAACAAGCAGTTAAAGACACGTGTGGTGTCTGCACCTCTGTGGCATTTGCTCATGTTTTTAGACTTTTGTCTCTCCTCCCTCCCCACAGCCATGTAACTACAGAAGAGAAGCTTTTTATGATGCTCACCTAACCTCCTGCTCCCTGGACCCTGTTCCCAACTACTCTACTCACCTTCTTGCTTTATTAATAATTTCTAATGCACATATTCAATCATTCCCTCTCTATTGGCATCCCCCCTCTAAAACATGCACTAGTCACCCCCATACTTAAAAAGTTCATGCTCAACTCCACAAGCCTGTACACTATATGGTCCATCTCCATGTCCATCTTCCTCTTCTAGTTTACCCCCAAATATTTAGAATGCCTAGCCTACTGTAGTCTGAGCTACTAGACATGTGCACTGCCAAAAAATTTGTTTAGTTTCGTTTCGTTTTAAATTCGGATTTGTGTTATTTCGTTTTTCAGGATTCGGGTGTGAAAGTCAATTCGGATTCGGAATTCGGATTCGGATGAAATTCGGTAGCGTTCGTACGAACGTTTGTTTCGTTTTCTGTTCTTATTCGTTTCTTATTCGTTTCGTTCGTTTGCAGCAAAAGTGACATTTGAGGGGGAAAAAAATATGTTTCTCCTTCTCTAATGTCACTTTGCTCCAACGAACGAAACGAATAAGAAACGAATAAGAACAGAAAACGAAACAAACGTTCGTACGAACGCTACCGAATTTCGGAAATGGAAATTCGGATTCGTTTGCATTCGTTATGTCTGTAATTCGGATACATCCGAATGTCCGAATTTCCGAAAATTCGTCCGAATTTCGATTCGGAACGAAACGAATCGCACATGTCTATGAGCTACCATTTTACTGATTACAACCTTCTTGGCCCCTTTCAGTCTAGCTTTTTCCTACAATGCTCCAGGTAAACTGCCCTCCTAAAACTTACTAACAGCGTATTAACTGCTAAAACCAATAGTTGCCTGTAAATAAAGCCTTTTAGACCTTTATTCTGCCTTTGACACTGTCTTCCACCCTGTTCTGAAAAAACTCCTCTCCCTTGGCTAGAACCCAGCACTACGCTGGTTCTCCTCTTACTTATTTCAGCACACCATCAGGGTCACCTGAAACTCTAACCTATCCTTTGTTCTTCCTCTTTCCAAAGGAGTCCCTAAGGCTGTGTCCTCAGACCTCTTATGTTCTCTATCTTCACCTCCTCCCATGGTCAATTAATAGCCTCCCATGGCTTCCAATATCATCTCTAAGCAGATAACACCCAATTCTATCTCTCTATCCCTCTGCTTACCTTTAAGCTTTCAGTTTCATTTACCACTTCAGGTGGGTTCATGTATAATATATATACACATGCCCTCTGAAGCAGTTATACCAAGAACACAGCTGTGGCTGCAGCCATATTCTTGGTGCCTATGTAAACAGTTGGTGATGGCTGTTCAGGAACAAGCAGGGCCAGATTTACTCTCTCTGCTGCCCCAAGGCCAGGTTCCTCAATACGCCCATCTACCCGCCAAAAAGGACCCCCGTGAAGAATGGAAGACCTGCAGGCAGTATACAAAACAACCGGCAGCCTTCCCGCTGTACATTTAGCTTTGCTTGCCCAAAGCGAGGCTAAATGCAGAAAACAACTACCATGTCCTTGGCATCGTGAGATAGGAATTCCACTGCCACTCTACTCTCTGCTGTTCTGAGGCCAGGCCTTGGTTGGCCTTGGTGGAAATCCGGCCCTGGGTACAAGTGATCCGGTGGCTATATAGCTGCCCGATCGTTTCTACCTAGCGGCGGTGTGCGCCTCTCCTCCGTTGTTGCCGCTGGCTACCCCGGGCTCCACTGTCCCCCGTACGGCCCCAGGACCAGCATGGTCGGTCTCCCAGCATCAATCGGAAGGAGATCAGCAAGCTTCTAGCCACTGATATCTCCTCCGATCACTGGACCCGGAAGTGATGTGTATTACATCACTTCCGGTGTCACTCGAAGAGCCAGAAGAAGAAGCTAGTGAAGCAGATTGCTGCTTTATCAGCTTCTATGGGTCCCTAGGTGACATTAGGGGTATGAAAGAACCCTGATGTCTCCATAAAGAGGACCTGTCACATCATATCTGCTATTACATAGGGGGCTTGTTAGAAAAGTTAAATAAAAAAAAAAAGGAACATATAAAAATTAAAAAATGCAAACAAATGTTTTAAAAGTCTGCAGCCCCCACGTGCATGCCCATACAAATGCAAAAACGCATCAGGTGTGGCTATGTGCAAAAATCTAAATTGCACCACACATGTTACATATCACTGCGAGCATCATAGCGAGAGCAATAATTCTTGGGCCGTCAATCACTGTTAACTCTAAATTGATGAGCAGTAAAATATTTTGTAGTGTTGCCTATGGGAAATTTGGGGTACACGCAATTTTAAGGCTTGACATGTTTGGTATCAATTTACCCAACGTGACTCCATCTTTTATATTTTACCAAAACATTAGGTATTATATTCTGTTTCTGTTCGCTAAATTTCATTTTAGTGTATCTTATCCTAAAAATACTAGTTTGATAAACATTTGTACAAATACCGTGCAACATAAAAAAATGCAACCAGCTTTCTTTATTCTACAGGGCCTCTGCTTTCAGAAAAATATATCATTGTTTGGGGGTTTTAAGCTGTTTTGTAGCCAAAAATTCAGATTGTATCATGTGTGTGCTAATAGTAAGAAATTGGACAGGTCAGCAAGTGGTTAAAAATATGCCATTAAAGTATTTCTTAACATATTATCCAGGTCCGTTATGGAGTCAATGACCCTCGTCTGAGTGATAGAAAAATGTATCCAACTTTATTCAGTGTGACACCAGATGATCAGGTCCGTTATGCAGCTATTATAAATTATTTGCTGAATTTTGGGTGGAATTGGGTTGGCATAGTATTACCAGTGGATGGCAGTGGTGATGATGAGGTACAAGCACTAAGTAAGATGATGAGACAACATGAGATCTGCATCGATTATATCGTTCAATTAACTAACAATCATGCTGTTAATATGAAGACAAAAACAATTATTGGTGAATCCTCAGCTAAGGTTGTCATAGTGTGTGGAAGTTACCCATTAGACTTTATTTTTTATTTTCAAAACATACCCTCTGCCAGGGAAAATATCACCTTTATTCTACCACCATCATGGACTAACGGAGGTTTTGAAAATCGTTTTAATGTTATGACACTCATCAATTGCAGCTTTATTTTTCTATGGCCACAAAAAATAATCCCAAATATTGATGTTTATACTGATGGGGTCAACTTCACTAGCTGCTTAACCGACCCAATAATGGAAGATAACTGGCTATATAAATTTAAGTGTCTGTCACCGAACCCAGACAAAAATAACTACTTTCAATCCCGCTATAGTTTTTCTGCAGAACTATGCACAGAAGTAAAACATATTTGGCACACGTTTTCTAATTCTTTAGAAGTCATACCCTCCTATGCTTACACGGCTGTATATGTTCTGGCTACTGCCCTACACAGAGTGTACATGGAGAAAGATAAACCTCGACAAAAGGGATTAAAGCCAATAGTAAGTTGTATTATTGTTATTATTTTATATAGCATTTCTATATTCCAGAGTGCCATAATGGAAATATTGCATCAATCTTTGCACAGTCACACATGTATTACTACAATATGTACACATCAGAAATGTATATGTAAGTGGAAAAACAGTGATATGTTAAGAATATACATAAAGTAGTAATTCTGCCATTTTGCCACCTTCTCTTTAACCCATTAAGGACAAAGGCCTTTTTTAAATTTTTTGTTTACATGTTGAAATCCACATTTTAGGCCTGAAACTACTTAAAAGCCCCAAACATTATGGGGTCTATTCACAAAGCTGCCGTAGTCCTGTATATACACATACTGGACTAAATGTAGCACGGGGAAGCCGCTTCTTCGTTTACAAGCAATCTCGGCGATGTCGCCGCGATCACTTGTAAAATGTGTGCCGCCTGTCCGTCCTCCCCTCCCCTGCCCACCTACCTCTCTCCTCTGGCTCCGTCCTCCGGGCTCCGCCCACCCCCTAGCCGCCGAGTCTCTTTCCTCACTAGCCGCCGATGCGGGGAGCAGAGTGGAAGGGTTAAAAGTAACCATGACACTCCGTGTAAGCAGTGAGGGGGGAGAGGTGTCTTCCCCTCTCAGCTGTCACAGGAGTTCCAGCACAGTGCTGTGCTAGAACTCCTGTTTTGAAAATGATTTTAAAAAATAAACAATAATAAGATAAAAAATTGTAAAAAATAAAAAAGTAAACAATAAGCTAAAAATGTGAAAAAGTAAAAAAATAAATAAAAATAAAAGAGTGATACAAAAAGTAAAAAAAATATAGAAACAATAAACAAAAAAACAGAAAACTAACCCTGCCATCCGGTTGCCATTCTCCGTTGATGGCGTGGAGGGGGGCGCATTGCATAACCTGGCCTTGGGGCAGCAGGGAGAGTAAATACGGCCCTGCATGCAATCTGCCTGTTTAGGACTCTTGACCGTTTGTGACCGTATCTTGGATTCTTGTAGTTCAGATTTCTTCCTATCCATTACTCTTTACGTAAGTGTTATTAGATTGCACTTTCCCAATCGCTGATTATCAACAGGTAGTGAATCCTGACTATCCAGGCACTGGTGCAGAGTCTAAAATGTATAATTGCTGCATAAACCTGGAGCCCTGCACATATTTTGTAACCACATCAGTAGGCATACCGTTATACCCCTTGTAACATTAGACACAAGAAGAGGGAGGATAATATCACAGACATGTTAACCACTTGCTGTCCAGAGCAATTTCTTACGATTTGCACACACATGATAAAATATGAATTTTTGGCTAGAAAACAACTTCAAACCCCCAAACAATTGTATATTTTTGAAAGCAGAGGCCATGTAGAATAAAAAGATGCTAAAAAGATGCTAGTTGCAATTTTTTATGTCACATGTAAAATTATTGCTCTCACTCCTATGTTTGCGGCAATTTGTAACATGTGTATCGCATTTTTTGTTTTTGCACGTAGGTGCAACCAACGCTTGTTTGCTTATGTATGTGTGTGCACCTGGGGGGCGGGGGATTTTTAAAAAAATTTCTTTGCATTTTTTAATTGTTTTTATATGTTACTTTATTTTTCTATTTTTAAGCACTTTTTTATTTTTTTTTACACTAACTTTATTGCTATCATATGCAATAGCAAATAGGGTGTGACAGGTCCTCTTTATGGAGACATCAGGAGTCTTTCAGATCCCTAATGTCACCTAGGGACCTCAAAGAAGCTGATGAAGCAGAGATCTGCTTCAGCGGCTTCTTCTCCTGGCTCCAAGAGCCGGAGAATATAAACAGTGACACCAGAATTGATGTGATATACATCACTTCTGGAAAACTAGAAAAAATGGTACATGCATGAATCTATGACCGGCCTTCTGGGTCCAGTGATCGGAGGAGAGATCAGCAGCTAGAAGTCTGCTGATCTCTCTTTGATCGATGTGTGAAGACCCACCGTGCCAGCCCTGGGCCCGCACCTAGGACAGCGGAGCCTGGGGTAGCCGGCAGCTGTGGCGGGGGGAGGCAGCACACTCTGCTGATCGGTACAAGTGATCCGGTGGCTATATAGATGCCGGATCACTTGTATCTGAACAACAATTGCCTGCTGTTTACACTGATACCAAGAACATGGCTGCAGCAGCAGCTGTGTTCTTGATATAACCACTTCGGCGGCAGGCCATATATGTACGGCCACCCGCAGGAAGTGGTTAATAATTCATAGTGTTCTGAACAGTCATTGTGGGCTTGGACATCTGAGGGAATTATATCTCACTGCTAAAAAGTCCCTGATATGAACCTCCCCTGACACTCCTGGCAAGATTCTATAGGCATTGGAGTGTAGATAGAGGTGTACAACTGTCATGTCAGTGAGGGGGCAAGACTTCAGAGGAATCCTTCAGACTTGGCAGCTGTGGGTCAAAAAAGCAGTGGGAGAGTTCCACATTAGAGCACCACACTGTCTGGGATAATTACTCATTTTCTAAAGGTCAGAGGGAATATGTTTTATCCAAAATATTAATCATGGTGAGATGAAATGTATTATTTCCACTACTATGAACTAGGAGCTGCATGCAGATAACAAATGGCATACCCTAGCTTTAGAGAACCACCTTGGTAATTACTACATGGTTCTGTGGACCCTGCCTATAGCAACCATGTGGTGTTTGGACTTACTGCAATTGGGATGACACACTGGGTTTAGAAATCCTAACTCTGACCCACCAATCAAAAGTGACTGGTTCCTTTACCATGCAGACACTTGAATGAAATTAAATAGAATTGAACAATATCATTCATTTGAAGCTGGTCTTATTGGATTTCCAGTGTGCCCCCACCAGCAGGATAAAATTATACTTCCCAAATTGTAAAATTGACTTCTGTTTTCTCCCATTTTATTCCATAGAAATTAGCCAACATCTCTGTATGCAATTTCATTTCTTGTTTTTGTAATTATTATCTCTGTATATATTTCTGCGCACTGTTCTACATTTTGGGAATAGTAAATATGTAACATTAATAAGTTGGCCTTCAATGTAATAAGTAAGGAATCCACAACTCCTAGAGTGACAGTTGTTGTTTGTATTTCCAGTGCCTATAGCTTGGTTGAAAGTGCCTGTGTAGCTGCGCTATTGTACTCTTTGTAAATGCAGCAAGTGGAGAACAGAGAACAAGAAAGCATACAGATTAGTACCGATCATATCTACCTTAGGCAGGGGCAGATCTCGTTGCCAGTTATAGGAATCTCTGTGTATCTATTCTCTGGCAGACCAGTCAGCTAACAAACTGCAGGTGGTGCCATCTACTCTAATCTTGTGTTTAGCTGCCCATACACCTTACGAATATCAGCCGATTTTTGTATGCAATAGCGTTTTCGTCCGATATTCGTAAAGTTGATGGGCAGTGTACACCCACAAATACTGTACAATTGATCAACTTTTGACTAACCAGCAGGTTAGAAAACTTTGGTCGATCATACAATTTCCACAAGGTTAGTGACGTTTATTAGTGTGTGGGCACTGCTTTCAGTTGTTTCCTGTGTACTGATTAGGGAATATCAGAATCACTTGATAATTTACCTTCATGCTGGTCAATTTCAGAGTACGTGTGTTAGTAATAAGGTAAGGTAATACCTTGCGTCCAGCCTCACTTTTCCTTGTACCCCAAAAACCCTAATCTGTTATATCCCCTATGAACCAGAGCATTTTTTGTTTTACATTTACACTATTTGTCTGTTTATTCTGTGATTACTTTGTAATTATGTAAAATAACACAGTAATACTTTTTTTTGGGGGGGGAGGATTTTGGCAATTTTTTGTAAAAAATATATTTTTTTAATAAACAAAATTGTTTTTTTTTCCTATTTTGGCCAGTGTTGATTTTTAAAAAAAATATTTTTTCTTGAATAGAAGCTAAAGATGCTGTTCTAGAATGTCTCCCATTTTAAATGACACAAAACTCTGAAATGATACTAATGACAATGATACAAACTATGATATCAATATTTGCATATGAAAAGAAGACTTTTTTTTATTTTTCTACATTTTCTTTTTATAAAAAATACTAAAAATCCAACAACAATCATGTCATCCAGCGATGTAGGTTCATGTCAATCACGATGAACAACGCCCACTGACTTGCCAAAATAAAAAAAGTTCTGATGCCCAACGCTCCATCTGCTATCGCTGAAGACTCACTGCAAAATTACAGCTTTGAGTCGAATGTAAACAAATGCGCGGTGCGGGTCATGACATTACAGGACTTGTTCTAGCCATTTGTTGACATTTTGGACCAGACCTGTCAATAACAAGGTCCGTTCTCAAATGCTATACGCGAGCTGCGGAATGCGATTTGGGTCTGGGAGCCTCAGTCTACAAAGTTGTTGTTATTATGACACCTTGACTCCCAGAACTGAATTGCATTTGGGAGCTCCCGAATGCTATATGGAAACACACTTTGCTGTTGTTATATGACAGCTGATCCCAAATGTGAACAAAAATGGGCAGAACAAGTCCCGTGACTTCACGGCTCGCTCCGTCTCCATCACCAATACATGGCAGACCTCAGACCAGAACAAATACACGGCAGGCCTCAGATCAGCACCATTGCAGACCTCTGACCAGCACCAATACATGGAAGACCACAGACCAGCATCAATAAACTGCAGCCTCAGACCAGAACCAATACATGGCAGACCTCAGACCAGAACCAGTACATGGCAGACCTCAGACCAGAACCAGTACATGGCAGATCTCAGACCAGCACTAATATATGACAGACCACAGACTAGAACCAATGAACAGGAGGCTGGGCAGTTAGAATGACACATACACAATGACATCTACAGGATCAACCATCACACACAGTCTGATCCCTGTGGGACATCACTTGCACACATGCGTTAATGGGCAGTTCCTTCCAGGCCGCCCCACTGGAGGCCAGGTCCCTGATGTAGAGGGTCTCAGCAGGGACAGATGTGGTGGGTATCAGCAGGGACAGATGTGATGGGTATTAGCAGGGACAGATGCGGTGGGTCTCAGCAGGGGAAGATGCAGAGGGTCTCAGCAGGGAAAGATGCAGAGGGTCTCAGAAGGGGCAGATGTGGAGGGTCTCAGCAGGGGCAGATGTGGAGGGTCTCCGCAAGAGAAAATAAGGAGGGTTTTTTTCAGCAAGAGCAGATAGGGAGGGTCTCAACAGGGGCAGATAAGGAGGGTCTCACCAGTTGCAAATGTAGATGGTCTCAGCGAGGGCAGATGAGGAGGGTCTCATCAGGAGCAGATGCGGTGGGCCTCACAAGGGGCAGATGCAGAGGGTCTCACCAGGGGAAGTCCGCCTCTAACTACAACCAGTTCTCCTGGTATCTGTGCATATTCTGCGCTAACCTCAGCTGTCTCATTTTTATAAGGTATAACTTATTGATACAATCTAATCTAATTAGATACGGTCCTATAGCAGTCTTAGTATGTGCACTTGAAGTAGGTGAATTAAGAGGTTGATGTAAGGGTGGAGATTTATAACTAGGCAATGTGTGCCATAAGATTTCTATGTTATAAAGTCTAACAAGCGCTTCTTTTTATTAAAACAGAAAAAATAAGCATGATAAAGAGATCTGTATTTGACATTCACATATAACATTTCACACATTTTCATTATTTAAATAACAACATTCCATTTATGTATTTTCTGACATATAATGCAGATCACTTATCAAGTCACCAACCCTCATCTGAATGATAGAAAAATGTATCCAACTTTATTTGCTATGCTACCAGACGAACGGATCCGTTATGCAAACGTTATAAAATATTTGCTGTATTTTGGTTGGAACTGGGTTGGAATAGTGATACCAGGGGATGGCAGTGGTGATGTTGAGTTACAAGAACTGAGTAAGCTGATGAGACAACATGAGATATGCATCAATTTTATCTTCAAATTCACTAAAGATACGGTCTCTAATATTCAGAGAATGAGGGTTATTAATCAATCTACAGCTAAGGTCGTCATAGTGTGTGGACCTTTTTTATTAGAAATGTTGTATCTTTTTGAAAGTATACCCTCTGCTAGAGAAAATATGACATTTATTCTCCCACAGTCATGGAATAAAGCAATTACTAGGACTTATCATAAGTTTGCATCAATTAACTGTAGCATCATTTTTGTATGGTCACCAAAAAGAATGTCAAACTTCCATATCCATGCTAATGGTGTCAGTATCTCCAGCTTCTTAACTGACCCAATAATGGAGGACATTTGGCTTTATCTATATCACTGTCTTTCCCCTAATCCACAAAAAAATATTTTGTTTCCAATCTACTATGGCTTTTCTGCTAAAAACTGCACAAAAATAAAAAGCATTTGGTCCAGGTTTTCTATATTAACAGATAATATGGCCTCCTATATGTACACGGCTGTATATGTTCTGACGAATGCCCTGCATAGAATGTTTCTGAAGAAAAATAAATCGGCACAAAGTGCATTAAAAAGAGTAGTAAGTTGGATATGATTATTATTATTATTATTAGTATTATTATTATTTTTGTTATTACTACTACTACCAATAGAAAATAAGTTGTATGGAGAGGATCATTTTGGGAGTTGGTGCAGGAAGTTGATTGTGGTTATTTTGTTGAATGTTTCTTGTAATGTATAACATTGCTATTTTGTGTTATGGATTATATTAGCGTATGGCACAGGGGAGCATTAAATCTCTGACACATGTGACATGGAATATAACTATAAAAGGAAAAGCAGCACTGGAAGTAGGAGTTCTTTAAAAAAAATTCACTTAATGTGTCACATGAACTACCCCCATGGATGTACCTTAATGTAATAAGCTCCCCAATCCCTATCTACAACCTAATACAGCTCTACCCAATCAACTGACCTTTATCACAAACCCAACAAAATTGCAGTCTGTCAAACAATGGGATTAAGTTAAACCTTCCAGTGGTCTAATACCATCCTATCTCTCCTTAGTGGGCATCATACTCTGCCTCCTTTTCCTTCAAGTATATGAAAACCCCAAAGTTTTCTACTGGTGGGAACTGAATGCAATCAAATATATACACTACCTTGTTCACTCCACAGTAAACATTATGTGGCCACCTTTTTAGGGACCCCAACAATACAGTTCTTCTGCTAAGGATTGTTGCTTGCGCAATCCAACTTCCACATGCCTTACTTCCAACCAGGGGCGGACTGACAACACATGGGGCCCCCGGGCAATACAGGATTATGGGCCCCCTTGTGCTCTGCCCATATACAAGCCTTTCCCACAAGCCCCACCTGCATAAACATTCTTGTGTCACATACATTTTTCCTCCACACTGTTTTTCAAATAGTGGGCCAATTCACTAAAAGATGAATTGCTGGGGAACTGGTAGGAATTTCAGAATCTAGACCAATATAGGCAATTTGGAAAGTGAGCTAAATGGCAGAATGCATGGCAGATCTCAGACAAGAACCAAGACACGGCAGGCTTCAGGCCAGAACGAATACACGGCAGACCTCAGACCAGAACTAATACACAGTAGACTTCAGACCAGAACCAATACAAGGCACACTTCAGACCAGAACCAATACACGGCACACTTCAGACCTGAACCAATACACCACACACTTCAGACCCGAACCAATACACGGCACACTTCAGACCAGAACCAATACATGGCACACTTCAGACCAGAACCAATGTACGGCAGACTGGGCAGTTAGAATGACACATACACAGCGACATCTCCGGGATCAGCCATCACACACAGTCTGATCCCCGTGGGATGTCACCGGCACACACGCGTTAATGGGCAGCTCCTTCCATTTCAGCTCACATGCTCACCTTTAGCAGGTCCAGCAGGTGGGTGGAGCTGTGTTAAAGTGGTGACAGCAGTATCTGTTGGACCCGGGAGGTGGGGGACACTGCCCCCGCCACGTTAACACAGCCACATCTACTAGTTTGGCTGTGGCTCGGCCGAAAACAGCAAAGAGATGGCTCACACAGCTGCATCTCCTTCAGTCGCAACTTTAGGAACAATATATGGGGGGCACATAAGATACCACAGTCAAATCTGGGGGGCACTAATAATTTTCATTGCATGTCGCAACCGCTGGCCACAGAGAGCTGATTTAATTGTGGATGGCATCTGCGGCCTGCGGTTGTGGCATGTAGTTAAACGCCACCCACAATCCTGAGTACCGCAACCGCCGACGCCATCCATAATTAAATCAGCTCTCAGCGCCCGGTAGGTGCGGAATACTGCAGGGGCTTACTTGCAACTTTTAACCCCCGGCCCCCCTCCCGCTCTACCTTTTCCCGACGTCAGCTGTATGCAGCTTCTGACAGCGTGGGAAATGGGAGGCTGCGCTTGTCGGTGGATCCAGGGATCAGGTGAATATTTTTTGTAAAATGTTTTATTTTATGTTCCCGGGACATTTAAAAATGTCCCCAGATTTTATTTTAAAAAACTGGTCACCTTACCCTGGTGGTCAGTGGGTGCTCCCTGGGTCCTGGTTGGTAGTGGGGCCTCTCCTGTGGCCGCCCCAGCCAGTTTGCCCGCAGCAGATGTCAGAAGGCCCATCAACGAGCCCCGCTAAATGAAGCCCCCGGCTGCAGGTGCAGTGACTTCCTCCCTCTTCCGCCTCTCTGCCACCTGCACCGCTACAGATGCGGCTCTAAAATTGGGTGGCTGCTCGCTCCTCAAGGGGGTCCTCAGGAGGCCCCAGCAGGCAGCCCTCTAACATGCCTGATTAGAAGGCCAAGTCTGCCTGATCCAGCCAGACCATTTCGCCTCGTTATGTGATCGGGGCTGGCTGGATCAGGCAGACGGGGCCTTCTAATCAGGCATTTTAGAGGGCCTCCCGAGGACCCCCTTGAGGAGCGAACGGCTGCCCGATTAGAAAGCCGCATCTGTATCGGTGCAGTTGGCAGAGAGGCGGCAGAGGGAGGGAGTCACTGCCCCTGCGGCCGGGGGCTTCATTTAGCGGGGGTCGGTGACGGGCCCCGTGATGGCAGCGGGCCCTCGAGCACTGCCTGCTAATAGCGTATCTTCGCAGAAGCTGCATACAGCGACCGCTGGTTTAAACAGTATCCGGCGCGCTCTGTATGCAGCTTCTGGTGAGTATTAAAAAAACGCTTTATTTTATGTTCCCGGGGACATTTAAAAGTGTCCCCAGATTTTATTTCAAAATAAAAATATTTGGTCACCTTACCCTGGTGGTCAGTGGGGGCTCCCTGGACCCTGGTTGTGGGGGCTGCCAGTTCACCCGCATCAGTGGCTCCCTCTGCCGCCTCTCTGCCACCTGCACCCGGCCAGCACGCCCGCCCGTATCTAATTGGATTCGGCGGCCTCTCGCTCCTCAAGGGGGTCGACAGTCAGGAGTGGCTCACCAGTCAGCGGGAGAAGAGGTCAGAATGGAGCAGATGACTGAGGACTTGGAGAAGTTTGCGGCCATCTTGCTTCATTGAAGACGCGATGGAGGTCCTGTGTGTGGCGGATTCGGGTCCCTGAAGATGGCGGACGCGGCACAGGTACTCGTTTTTTGTATCGGAGTATTTGCACAAGTACGAGTACTCATGCAAATACTAGGTATTGCCGCCGATACCGATGCTTGTATCGGTATCGGTGCATCCCTAATATGTACAGGTGAAACTCGAATAATTAGAATATCGTGCAAAAGTAATTGCAGTAAGTCCTTCAAAAGGGGCCCAAATCAAGTACTGAGTACATATGCATGCATGTACTTTTCAGAAGTCCGATATTGTTCTATGTACAATCCTTGTTTTATTGATTGCATGTAATAATCTACTTTTTTGAGGTTGTGGATTTGGGGTTCTATATATATATATATATATATATATCAAATCATACATTCAGGGATGCACAAATCCTAGGAGCCTTGGGACAGCTGCCTCCTTAAAAATGACAGCTGCCTCCTAACCTTTAAGTTTTCCT
The DNA here is from genome assembly GCF_000935625.1 of Nanorana parkeri. NCBI lineage: Eukaryota > Metazoa > Chordata > Amphibia > Anura > Dicroglossidae > Nanorana > Nanorana parkeri. The sequence continues at coordinate 55,994 of NW_017307251.1, forward strand.
CTAGTTTAATCTTTGAGCTGGAAAAGTATCAGTACATGTACTTGTACTTGGTATCTGTGCATACCTACAAGGAAGATGTATGCACACATGATGGCAGATTACTGTTGGATGCAACATTGTCCTGGCAGATCCCACTCTCGGAAGTCTCACAAAAGGAGCTTCTTCTGTGTCAAATGATTGGATTGTTTGTATCATAAATCTATGGTTTTGCTTTGGAATGAGTAGATGTTGTGTATTAAACTTTTCCTGTAATTTGTTATGTGTTTATTTAATGGTACAAGGAGATTTAAAAAAAAAACACTACATTAAAATATCCTGATTTTTGATGGGCGACCAGAGTGTAGAGTGGTATATGGCATTTATGCTATATCTCAAAAACTACAGCTGATAGGGAAAAATCTGTGCTATTTTTGGTATTAGAGGGGTTAAATATACCCAGGAACAGGTGTAACATTCGAGGCACCAAAATGTGTGGTGGTCAGAGATTCTTATGGTATTGTAATATATTGTAATATATTTTTGCATTTTTTGTGTGGTTCTGGTCTACTTTTTTAAGGATTTTAAGTCCACTTGTTTTATCTCCTCTGTTCAATAATATGAATCATATCTTTTGATTTGGATAGTCATATGGTATTGTAATATATATTTTTGTAGGTTTTCATGTTCAGGTGTTGGTTGTTTACATATACCACAGCGCAAAACTTTTTAGGTGCTGTCCATTATGATGGGTCAGCAAAAAATTCTTATGACAACCATAAGCACTGTGCAGAGTCCAGCTTATATATGTAAATGGAACTGGTCAATGCATGGTCTGCATGGGCTGGAGCGATTAAAAAGCACCTGGAGAAACTACTGTAATTGACCATCCTTGGTAACGATAGCCAATTTTTTTTTTTTGCAAAAAATGAAAAATGAAAAAACTACATAGTGGTTGGGAGAAGGTTAAAACTAAGAAAGAGGAAGAAAAACAAATACAAAAACTTGTGTCTAAAACCAAAAAAATTACAGAATTTTGTGGAAAAAGCACACATGGAACAAGCAGTGCAAATGATGTACATGCTTCCACTTCAAGTACTACAAGTTCAAAAAGTGCAATTGATGTCAGTTGGGTTTCTACATATGCATCTAGAGCAAATTAAACTAGTGCAGGAACAAGTGGATGCACTGAGATGGACTATGAAAATGTCACAGTACAGCAAGAGGAAATCTATTCGAATGATATCGGAGATTGCAATATCTGTGATGCCTTGAGGGAATACTTGTCAAAAAGGTGTTGATGACTGTCAACATATGGAATCTGACTTTAGAGCCTCAGAAAAGATATGTCCAGGTGAAACTTTTAGACTTTTAAAGTTAAGTGTGACTGGCTGTGTTATTCTCCAAAAACTAGCAGCGTTTTTTTGTGCTTTTTGCAAACTATTTTCGAAAGACGAAAACAACACATTTGTCTTATTCAGATTGGAGACATGCCACAAGAGATTTAAGCCAGCATGAAAATAGTGCTGCCCATGGAAAAGCAATTGAAAAACTCCTGTAGAACGAATAGACAATGGTTTTGTTGAACAGTTTGAGCCTCAGAAAAAATATTGGCGTGAAATCTATTTGCCGTATCTTGAGTATTATGAAGCTACTTTTCATCACGTGGTCGTCCTTTTCGAGGAAGTGATGAAATTATTGAATCAGTACATAATGGAAATGATTTGGGCTATCTTGAAGTGTTAGCTGAATATGATCCATTCCTTGCAGAACATATTCAAAAGCATGGCAACAAGGGAAGAGGTCACATATCATACTTGTCATCAATGATATGTGGAGTTTATTGAATTGATTGGTCTGAAACTGCTAAAGCAAATCATAAACAAAATTAAAAAATCTCAATATTATTACGTTTCTGTTGACTCCACCCCATTGCACTTTCTGATCAGCTGACAATCAAATTTCATGATGTACTTCCTAGTGGTCCTGTGGAGCGATTACTAAATGTATCCCAATATATGGGCATGCTGGAATGGTCCTAGCAAAAACTCCTCTGCAATTTCTAGAAAAAAAATGACATTTCCATCAAAGACTGCAGGGGTCAGTCTTATGATAATGAGTCTAATATGAGGGGCAAATATACTGGTATGCAGGCCTTAATTTGGCAAAAAAAACCACCGGCTGAATATATTCCTTGTTGTGCACATTCACTAAGCCTTGTAGGACAAAATGCTGTAAACAGCTTTCCAATTGCAGTTCCTTATTTCATTTTGTACAGCAGTTATATTGTTTTTTCTGCTTCAACTCATTGGTGGAATCTTAACAAACAGTTTCAAACCATGTGGTTTACTGACATTAGAAAGGTTAGCTGATACACGTTGGTCTGCTCACCATGATGCTGTGAATGCCTTACAAAAAGGCTATAGTATTATCAAAGATGTCCTTTTGAATATTGTGAATGATGAATCAACAAAGGGAGATATTGCTTTACAAGCAAAGGGCCTAGGCAGTGTTATGGATCACCTGGAAACTGGAATATTTGTTTGAAATATGGTCTGCCATTTTATCCCGGTTTCACACATCAGTGTCCTCAAGAATTTCTGAATTTGGGCAGCAGGGCAAAAATATTTCTGGTTGAGAGGAGTACAAGCTAAAACGCGGAAGAAAAATGAAAATATATAGAAGGTTGGACTATGACGATGCAGAAGATGCTGATATGACACCATCTGCGAGTCCTTTTATGTTATAATTGAGCAACTGACAGAATGACTAAAGTACAGACAAGCAGCTTACAGCATAAAGCCGGAAAACTTTTTTTCTTTCTGTCTGAAATATGCACTCTAGCAACAAATAGTCTACAGTCCAGAGCCAATACACTAGTGACAAAATATCCTGAAGATCTCAACCCCGTCTTTGAAGAAGAAGTTGTAGTTTGCCTCTTTTCAAAATGTACCAATCTTCCACTGCAAATAAAGCCATTAATGAGAGTCAAGAAATACAAACGTACAAGTTTGTGATCACAGAATCCCTAATTGGTGCATTTCCAAACACATATGTAACCCTCCCTATGTATTTGTGTTTAATGGACAGCAACTGCAGTGGTGAGAGTTCATTTTCAGCATTAAAAGGTGTGAAAAATGAACTGAGATCTCCCATGGGTCAGGAGCAGTTAAATATACTCTCTCTCTGTTGTGCATTGAAAATGGGTTGCTGAATGAGTTTAAAGTGACATTAAAGACCGTTCCCTCTCTAATGCTGCTGTTCCGTCCACTCATTTTCCACAGTCCCTCCAGTGCTGGTGCCGGTCTCTGATGCACTGCAGACTCCTTGGGTCCCATGGTGTATGTCCGACGTGAGCGCTACTGGATGCCCAGCTGCATCCATCTAGCTTTTGTATCACTCTCCTCCTCTTCCCTCCAATGATGTAAACTGCACATGCGCCTGCCCACACTTCTTTCTTCACAGCATTCAGGAGCTGGGAGTTCTGCTGCCGGAAGTGAGCTGCGCTGACACAGGTGAGTTTGTTGGTGTTGTCCAACTTTTTTTTTTTGCCATGTTTGTGTGTTAAAATTAGTGGTTGCTATTTTTTTCAAGAGTTGCACTCTGCACCATACCTATAACAACAGGCTGTAATGATTATGATGCTTTAAGAATAATAATACTTAAAAAAAAACATATTTTTATAAGCTGTGTATCATATGTTTATATTTAAAGTGTTTATACAGTTTTTTTTTTTTTTTTTTTTAAATGGTTGTTGTGAATGTTGTATTTATTATGTTTTTTATTTAATTAACTAGTTTTCTATTGTTTACAAAAAAGAAATGTTTTCATTACATTTTTCATTTTATCTATTTTCATAAAAAAGCCCCCCCAAAATCCTCAGCACCAGGCCCATGATGCTCTTAATCTGGTCCTGAGAGAGGGGCAGAGATCACTCAGTCAAAGGCTTGACTGCAGCCAATCAAAGTGATTTGGGAGTGATCATGTGGTGCACCTAAATCACTATTGACTGTTACTAAACTGCCTCAGATGCGAGTTGGAAAAACAGTGTTAGCAATTACTGATCACTTCTGCTGCTTGTTTTTGTTCATGATGGTCCGGTACCATCATCAGTCATCCACATGTTTTTTTGTGATGGCGGCACAGGACCGTCATTGGTTGCCAAGGGCCTTAATGTGCATCCAACATACTGAACTTTACATGCTGTACACGTGATAACATAAACTACATTCCGGGTGTTATGTATGGATACATATAGATGTTAGAGAGGGTAAAAAACTGACAACTGTTAGATCGTGAGAAGATTTGTTGATTTCTTTTAGAAAAAAATTACAATATAATCAGGACAGTAGGGTCACTTTTGTCATGACTTACTCCCGGGAATTTCCCCAAATTAAGAGGATTATTAATCAGAGATGACCCATTCTATTTAATGGTAAAGATTTTTAAGAAAGATGGATGTAGATTTTCCATAAGAAAAGCTCCAATCTTAGGGTCTATTTTGTCACCTAGTTATTCCAGTTCAGACAAAGGGAAGAAGAAAAAGGTGTGGCTAACTGTTACAGGTTCATTTTGTTTTGCGGTTACAATACATGTAGATATTGCAAGATACATGCAAATGCTTGAACAGTGAAATCTACTATAACAGGGGAAAAATTCCCAATCAAACAGTATATTCATTGTAACACCCAAAATGTAGTTTATGTTATCACACGTACAGCATGTAAAGTTCAGTATGGTGAATGTACAATATGGCCCTTGAGTGCTCGTATAGGGGAACATTATTGCTGGGATGTAAGCTTATATCTTAAACAACTGATAAATATATTATTCTAAAGATGTATTTTTGTTTCCTATATAATTTAATGTTTCTTTTAAAAGCTGTGTTTGTGAATAGGAGTTCCTCTTTACGATAGATGTTGCAAGGTTCACAAGCTGTAGTTTTTGAGCCGTTTTTAGTTGTGGGCTGGATGTTACCCTCTCCTCTTATATGATACATTATATGATACATTACACGATACACTGCATCTTTTTACCAATTGATTAATTATAATTTCATATTGATATACATAATCCCTTGCTATTTTAGAACTTCTATCTATGTATAATGTTTGTGAGGTATTTAGAGATGCAGGGGTAAATGTATTGGTCTGTATTGAACATCTTGTGATTGGGTCATGGGAGTGGGAGATACTGACGATTGTTCTATATATGATTTGTACTACTTGCTTTTATTTGCTATGATTAAGGCCCATGTACAGGGATGGACCACGTTAGCTTTCTTTTCCTGTTTTTAATGCCTTAAATAATGGTTTGCATCGAGTGGCTCCTCTTCTTGTGCCGGTTTTCTAAAATGTACATCATGGGGTCCAACAGAGACCGACGCTGAGGACTGCTGTTCCAGACCGATTATTGGGATATGAGGTTGAGCGACTTTGATTTGTTTGTTTGTGGCATCTGTAAAAACTTTTACCTGTCCTTAAATTTTAACTGTCACAACTTCAGTCCTTCCATAACAACACTTGTGTAAACACAAAGATTTTGTGTTTCAGTTGACATTTCTGCTTCAGCTTCAGGGATTGAGGACCACAAAGGGGTCCGGTCACCACAACCATTAAATCCTGACACACACACATAATGGAGGAAGTTCTAGTGAATAAACCAGTTTGAAAACAGGAGAAATAGTGGATCAGCACAGTTCATATATTTTTATTCTCCTGAATATATAATATCTGGAAATAATAATAATAATATTAATAAATAAAATAATTAATGGTTCATAATGCTATGGGCTATTAGGTTAGATGATTATTTTCATACAAGAGATGAACATATAAGCTTTGCGGGAGGATCAAAAAGTAAAGAATAAGCGATTCTCCAAATTTCAGATACAATATGAAAGAATGCATCGCCTTGTTTCACTGGTCAGGGCAATATCTCAATAAATAATAACCCCAGCAAAAGCATGCTCTTTTAAAGACTCACTGATAAAGGATGCTCAAAAATTAAATATAGATAAATAATAAATATAGTGTTCTTCACAACTTAATTGTAAACATACATCAATCAAAAAAACATCTGTGGTACCTATTATTATTTAATTATTAATTCCAACAACTACTCATCTAGTTATAATGATATAAAGTGCACCTATATACCTCTTATGCTCACAGTACAAGTCCACAAGTATATAAGAAAAGTGCTGTGCACAGTCTCTATGTACTTTTTTCTACCCATATGCTGTGAATAAAAGATTTCCACAAATTAATAAAGTGCTCTCTATGCGATTCCTCCGGAATCCGATCGCCAACATAAAAAACAGCTACACTCCACACTCACCAAAACAATCTGACCACTGGATTATAAATGGTTAAATGTAGGCCAATATTATCCACTTCTCATGCCCTCCTCAACTTAACCAGAATCTCTCTCCTCCTCCTCTGTCTCAGCTCCTCACAGGCTCCCTACTGATCTTTACCGCCTTTCTCCCCCGCTACATGTTATTCTGAACTGCCGCTTTCTTATTAGAAACACTTCTCCCATGCATCCATACTCGGGGGGAATAAAGTAAGAAATACCATAGTGTAGTAGGTAATTCAAAGGCTTTTATAAAAAAAAAAACTAGAATAAAATTAATGAGAGATAGCTCTGCATCACAGGGTGCCAGTGTTCTTTGTTTGCTCTTGCAGGCGTGATGATGTTAGCATGCACACACTTATCCAATGCATTTCATTGCGGTGCTCTTTTGTATTGCATCTGTTATCACAGTGGAAGAGCACTGACTGCACAGCAGCCTTCGGGTTCTTCATACACATATAGCTATAAGTTAGGAGCGTGGGTTACAATGTGTTAGCGATTCTACTGATTTATCCTTTCCTTTACAGAAAGACCGCCTAGTAACTTTAATCTAACTCTATCACTTTTTGTTTTGTTACTTTTATAACTGTGTATGGTAATGTTTGCCTTTCCATCTTCCATGAAAGCTGCACAACTATGTGAGAGAAGTTCACTACACAGACCCGACCGGAGATGAGATCTACTTTAATGAGAGAGGGGAAGTTCCAAACAAAATTGCTGTACAAAATTGGATGTTTAATAGAGAAGGCACTCATTGCACTATTGCCACAATTTCTGACTCAGATGTTGATCGAAGAGCAAATATCTTCTGGAAAGGAGGCAAGGTAAGAAATCTCTTTATTGTTTTTGGGGCGCAGCTCAGTGCACAGAGAATCAAATGCTGACAGGCACGTAGGAGCTTTTTTTGGCAGAAGAGACTTCTCTTCTCTTAAAAAAACTGCCTGTCTGCAATTTTTTGGTAAGACAGCTTACTTCCATTTTGATACCCTTTATTACCTATTTGGGATTTTAGATAGATATTGTCTATGGTACCACTAGTCTCATTTATTAAAAATGATACCCAAGTTATTGATTACAGTGGGGGCTCACTTTTGGATACATTGAGATCTTTATTCATATGTATTGTGTTTTATTGGCATCTTGCAGGGTTAAGACTTTTTAAAGAGAAGATGGTATGTTATGTATTTAATAATAACGTGTTTATGGATATTTGTTAGTGTTTTATTGTTGTATTCCCATTGTGTGCATCTTCTGAGGGTCTTTTTCTTAACTATTTTTTTATTATAATCAGAGAACTGACGCACACTGGGAATTTGATTTATATATTTGCCACTCCTTTCCCTTTGTGTTGTTTGCATCAATTATTAAAAAAAACTTTACATTACTTTTTGGTTTAAAAGCTATTTTTGTATGCATAAAAATAAAACATGTTTTACTACAAACTTAGGAAAAATGTAAAGAACATGATATATAATGGCACTAAATCGGTATTGTTCAACATGTAAAAACAAGTATGTCTTTCATCTTATCTGAACTTGCTCTATTGGGATGATATGCCACAACTATTTATTTATGCATTTCACAGAAAGACTCCACTTCTGCAGGAGTGCAAGGCAAAGAGCTGCCTAGCAATGTTTTTATATGTAAGCAAGCAATCATATGTGTGTGTGTGTGTATCTCAAATATAAATTTCTAGTATGGAAAGCAATTCATGGAACAATGTCTACAACACCTCATGTAAAATGTATTGTTTTGTTTTTTAACAAAGTCCACATGCAATCAATACAACAGTTTCAGACCTGGTTGGACATGGTAACAAACACATTTTACATTAAGTGTGGCAGACAATCAGTTCTGGGCTGCTTTTTATATATAGGATTGATGGGTAAGCTACTACATTGTGAGCCCCCAGCAGTGATGGAGGTAAGTGCTCCTTGCATTCAATAATATATATATATATATATACACACTGAGTGGCCAGATTATTATGACCACCTGACATTTGTAGGCAAATTAGCTATAATTTGGCGCTGAAGTTGCTAAAGGGACGGACCATTATAAATAGGGAAGCAGGTTGTTTACCACGACAGTAGGTAACAATTTTTCTGAAGATACGGGTAAACAATGCAATTTATCAGCCTTTGAACGTGGGATGATTGTTGGTGCTCGGAGCCATGGAGCGAGTATCAGCAAAACAGCAGAATTTGTTAAATGTTCAACAGGGGCTCATTGTTAAAGTGTTTAAAGACCGGACTGTCAGCCGAAAATCTGGGTCTGAACGTGCGAATTGTGGCCTTCAGCGACTAGTCAATGTTAGGGCAGAACGGAGAGTGGCAAGACTGGTACAAGACAACAGAAGGGCAACAGTGCCGTGTCAGATTCCTCGCATCACTTTTCAACATCTCGTCACGAACCCGATGAAGACTTGCCACAACATGACTCCGGCCATGGACAGAGCGAGCTGTGACATCACGGGCCTGGCTTGTACTTAATGGTATACCAAGGTGCAATATGAGATTAAGATTTATGTATGTTCAGATACCATTGCCGATACTTGGCATTTTCATGAGAACTACCGGGGTTGCAGTGGTGGCAGATGGGACCTGGCTCAGGCCCTCCACCACTGTACTGAAATCATTAGTCTGTATTGTTTTAGAAAAACTGTCACATGACACTAAACAAAAATGTATCAGCACTTGTATCTGTGATTACTTGGACAAGTACTTGTACTTGGTCTGGAAAAAATGGTTTCAGTACATCCCATAAATGTATATATAAAAACAAATCATTAAAACAGTAATGCACAAATTCCAGAAGCCCTGTATGCTCCTTAAAATGACAGCTGCTGCCTTACTTTTAAGTATTCTCTAGCCTAGTCTTGAAGCTGCAAAAGTATCAGTACTTGTAACAGTTATGATACTTGGCATCTAAACATCCCTATTAGTAATCATTTTACATCCTAATTATCTTACCTCAGCTACATTGTATTCTGACAATCTGTCTAGATATATGTTGCGGAGACAACCCAAATGGTAAAATAACATTTAGTTCATTACAGATTTTCTATACATAAATAGCAGGAAACATTACCAGTAACTAGTGGTTTTTCTGAGGCTTCTCATATGGAATCTCATAAGGAATTTACAGTTAATGCAGATATATGAAGGAGCTGAGAGTCAAGAGTGGGTAAACATGATTTTAGCTCCTTTATAAAGAGGAAGGTCTAGTGGATCATCTATATATCCTTCATTGTTCTAAATGGGCTCAATAAAGATTACAGTATGTATTTGTATCTACAGTGCATCATCAATTTAAACATTGTGTGTTCTGTTTTGCTTCTTTTGTTTTGAACCTCTGAATAAAGTGCAAAGTGAATGTCAACTACAAAGAAGTTTGCTTATTCTTTGTGTGTTTTGTACGCAGTGGTATTATGCAGGTTGGGGGATCGCTTATTTTATTTGTTTAGTGGCAGTATGTGATAACATGTTCTCTTCAAAGATTTATTTTGCATTTACTTATTACAAGGAATTTGGATCAAAAACACCTCTTAGAAGGAGTTAATATTAATAATAGGTTAATGTTTTCTAATAAAAAACATGCATAACAAGTCTATGCAAGTTTTCAATATTTAAAATAAATATGATTTACTACAAACTACACATTAGTGAACAGGTTTGTTTAAGTCAGAATTCACATTGGATGGGACATAAATGTGTACAAACTAGACAGTCTGTCCTTTGTGGGCAGGTTAACTCAGAACATTAATAAAGTTGTCCAAAGGGTCCTTTACCAGTTAATTTGCAAGAAAGCAGCATATTGAGAAGTTCCTCAATCCAGAAAGCCCACAATAGAGGGACAGCAGACTCTGGGCAGGGTGCTCTGTATGATATAACTAGCAAAACAAGAAATGATGCCGCCTTCCTTTTAGGAAGATGACATGTCAGGGGGTGAGGATTTCACTACAATACCTTCCCATATCTAATTGCTACTTTACTTTTTCTTTCCAGAAGCCAGAATCCCGATGCAATGACAGATGTCCTCCTGGGTACAGAAAAGCTCCCAATGGACAAATAGAAATCTGCTGCTATGACTGTGTCCCGTGTTCTGAAGGGGAGTTCTCTAATGTGACAGGTAGGAAAGACGAAAGGACAGTAACTGAAACAAACTGTTTATCTAAACCTGGCCTAAACTGTAATGTTATTTATGCTTTAATGATAAATGGTGGATAGAGGAGCTAAAGTTCTGAGTGGCTTTGCTTTGAATCACATGAGCCATGGCAGCTTTGTCTTGTGGGTAGTGATGTCAGGTGGCTTCCAGTCACATGCAATGGAATCATAGGGGTCTATTCACTAAGCTGCTGTAGGCAGCCGAGTGAATGACCGACCTGAAGTGAGCCGAACGCTGTTCAGCTATTCACTTCAGGTTTGTACAGCTGATTTCAGCCGTATATTGGCTGAAATCAGCCGTACATCGTGTGGCTTTGCGCGGCTTCGGGTCGGCCGAACAGACTCAGCATGTTCGGCCGACCCGAAGTGCAGAAGGAGTTCGACTCAACCGATCCAACATCTGGATCGGCTGAGCCGAACCTCTGGCAGGCTACTCGCTGCTGTTCGGTCTATTCTTATAGATGCCGAACAGCAGTGAGTGAATAGCCGCAGAGCGGCATTCAGCTCGGCTGTTCTGCTCGGTCCCTCTGTGGTACCGAGCAGAACAGAAAAATAGCAAAAAAAGTATTAAAAAATAAATAGAAAACGATTGAGCGGAGCCAGCAGTGACAGCTAGCTCCACCCAACTGTTTTCTATTGTCTGGCGGTTCTACTGCCGTCAAAAAAAGAAAAAAAAACTCTCCCGGGCGCTCCGGGAGTCTACCGCTCCTGGCCGCCAAGGAGAGAAACACTGCTTTTTCTTTTTTTTTTTTATTCTGACACGGAGCCGTGTCAGAATAGAAAAAATAAATACAAATGTTGGCCATAGGAATGCATTGCTAGATTCCTATTGGCTATTTCAATTTGCAATAGCCAATAGTAAACTAGCATTGTACCCGCCCTCTGCTGCTGTCAATCAGGTGGACCTGATGGAGAACTGCAGCAGAGGGTGGGTGCAATACTAGTTTGCTATTGCAAATTGAAATAGCCAATAGGAATCTAGCAATGCATTCCTATGGGCAAAATGTATTTATTTATTTTCTATTCTGACACGGCTCCATGTCAGAATAAATAAAAAAAGAAATATCAGTGGATATCACTGGACTTCTGGATCTACTATACTCTACCTGGAGGAAGGGGATCAGTACAACTAAGTCTAGAATTTGAATTTGTCTAAGGAATGACATTTTAGGTTAAATAAAACAGAGATGTGTGTTCGTAGACTTTCTGCTGTCCTCATTAAGGGCCAAGTCAAACCATCAAGTGTGCATTCCAGTGCGTTCGGCCTCTGGAACACACTGTAATGCAACCCGGCTGGCTCACTTTGTTTTGGGGAGGGAGGGGGAGTGGTGATGCATTGAACTCATTGGCCCCGCAGCCACACACCTGGTGCAATCGCCAGCAAAGCACCCGAACGCGTGGCGCATTAGTGCCTGTTTTCCGGTCCAGTGCGATCTGCCAAAAATGCTGCAAGCATGCTCACTCCTGCCCTAAAACAAAGTGAGCCAGCCAGGTTGCGTTCTAGTGTGTTCCAGAGGCTGAACGCACTGGAACACACTCTTGATGGTGTGACAGGGCCCTCACCCTCTAAACCCTCCATTACCTCCACAGAGTCAGTGATAGATTCAGCAACAGTGACTTTCCATTATTTAGCAAGTGTGTGGGGCCCGTCTGTATGAGTGGGAGTGTGAATGGTTGTGGACAACGTTGTGAAAGGTTTTTAATGGGAAGATGTAATTTTTTGTTTCACTTTTTTGATGTTTGATTTTTCCAAATAAACTTTTTCATATTAAAATCAATAAGCCGTTTGGTCCAGGTCCTCATATAACCTCTTCAGTTCATACCTGCTGAACCCAGATGAACTAAATGGTGTTTTTGTAATAAACTTTCAAGTTCAGCTATCTATTCTGTGTTCTGGAATGGCGAGTAGTTTCCTCAGCCGTCTGACACTGTCCTCCTGGCTGGTGTCAGTTAACACGGCCAGAGGAAGCACAAGGGAGGCAGAGAAAAAATAATAATGAATCACTCACCTTGTCACAGATCCTGCTGGTCTCTCTCTCTCTGCAATGTGAAGCTGCTGCACACTGGGTCCTCACGCCTGAGGTCCCTAAGGCATTCCCATGATTGCCTGTCAGTGCAGCCCATTATTGCCTGTAAATCTTTCATTTGTCGGGCCCTGCTTGTCACTGCCCGGCACCCCTAGCTCTGTGCCCAGGGCAGCCGCACCAGCTGCCCCCCAGGTGTTACGCTACTGCTGTGTGCCTGTATTTACAGATCCAAGACAAGCTACTGTTACATAACAGAGTGTTTTACCATTTAAAAGTTTAATTTTATATATTAAGCAAAAGTCAGTTGGAGAACTGAGACCTCTTAGCATGCCTTTGTAATTGCTCAGTTGAAATGTCACGTATCAGTGAGGATATCACAGGAGTTTTGGAGATGTTACAATCCAGCAAGACAGAGACAACTCCACCCAGCTGGAAAGAAAATGAAGGTGGAACTGGGAATCTATGTTAAATGTTTTGTTCTTCTAACATCATTCCTTTCTTTCATTATTTTTTTCACTGCAGATAGTAAAAGTTGCTTCATGTGTCCTGATGACAAGTTTCCTGATGAGAAGAAGGTGAAATGTATTCCCAAAGCATACGAATTTCTATCCTATGAAAATGATGTTTTGGTTTTTATTTTTTCATTTGCATCTTTGCTGTTTTCAGCTGTGACATTATTTGTATTAGGAAATTTTATTCAGTACCGGGAATCTCCAGTAGTGAAAGCCAATAACCGGACTGTGAGCTTCATTCTCCTCACCTCCATATTGCTGAGCTTCCTATGTGTCTTCTTGTTCCTTGGACGTCCTGTGGATATAACCTTCATGCTGAGACAAATGTCATTTGGGATCTGCTTCTCCATTGCTGTCTCTTGTGTTCTGGCTAAGACGATCACAGTCTGCATTGCCTTCAAAGCCTGAGTTCCTGCATCTTCTACAACTGTTCTCACATAATTTAATTTGTATTTTGACCTGCCCTGAACCGCAATGATATTTACTCATTAACAAATCATCCCTATTGCATTTAAAAAGTTCTCCATAAATACATGAAAAACAAATTGTGCAAAGATGTCCAGCTATTTCCCTCCACGCCCTGTATTTAAACTATATGCAAGCTGTGCATTGAATAAAAAGGTGGAAAAATATAATATTTTTTGTTGATACTCGTATACAGCATGTTTCACCCTCTAAAGGGAAGTGAAATGCACACATGAAGTATTTAAAGGGTTATTAAACCCTCAGCATTTTTTGGATATATCTACTGCTAGGTAGCAGTAGATATATGCAAAATGATTAAAAAAAACTTTTTCAAAGGGTTAAAACTTACCTGTGTCTCCGCCGTGCACTTCTGTCTGAACATCTGAAAATGTATCGGGCGGCCGCAAAGGATCTTGGGGCAGGCAGATGCGCAGTTCAGATGTCCGGCTGGGAGACTAGGAGAGACACAAGGAAAGTATATGGAGCAGCATGCACCCGCACATACTCTGTGGGACATGAGCGAAGAGGAGGACAGAGGAGTCAGCGCTGGATCGGAGATCTGCAGCAGCGCTGGAGGGACATCTGAAAACTACACTAAAGAAGAAGATCGAATTAAGAGGCATGATTTAAGGTAAGTCCTTACTTTACCACTGTGGGGGGGGGGGGGGGGGTTTTGC
>NW_017307251.1:70289-84965 GCF_000935625.1 Nanorana parkeri
CAAGTATATTTAAATACCTCCCGTCCACCAAACGTTCAGAAACGGCCGGACGGGAGCCTTCTGGATGTGCATGGGCATCTTTAGACATCCTTCGTGCCCGCTCCTGCTCGCGCACGCCCCCTGGCGCGCATGAGCGGGAAACTGCTAGAATTTGAAACAGCCAGTTATGGCTGTTTACATACAAGCAGTCTGACTTCTGTAAAGATCGCCTGATCGCTTGTATGATGCATCGCTCTGTGCCCCGCTTGGTTACCTCTTCTCCCCATCGCCATCCCCGCTGACGCCGCCTCCAGGCATCCGATCCAGGACCAGCAGTGTGGCTCCATGTGGCTCCATGTGGCTCCATGCACGGACAACAGAGGGAGTTCAGTACATGATCGCCTTCTGCTCCCCTCCCCGTTCTCTGAATGCAGGAAGTGATGTTTACTACATCACTTCTGCATTCATCTGTCAATTGCCGGAGAGAAGCTGGTGAAGCAGATCTCTGCTTCATCAGCTTCTTTGGGGGTCCCTAGGTGACATTAGGGGTCTTAGAGACCCCTGATGTCTCCATAAAGAGGACCTGTCACTGTAATTTTGACCCCCTATGTGATAAAAATAAAGTTAAGTGTAAAAAAAAATTGCTCACAAAATAAATAACATTTACACGCAAAAAAAAAACACAAAAAAAATTACAGTCCCCCACCCCCACATAGATGCACAAAAATGCGAAAGGTGCGCCTACACGCAAAAACAACAATTGCGCCAATTACGCCGCACTTGTTACATATCATCGCAAACGTCAGAGTGTGAGCAATAATTTTAGGGCCATCAATCACTGTTAACACTAAAATGATGAGCGGTAACATCTTTTAAAGGGTCGCCTATGGCCAATTTTGGCTGTGGTAGTTTTTTTTTGCGATTTCACGGGCGTGCACAATTTTAAGGCTTGACATGTTTGGTGTCTATATACGCGACGTGACGCTGTCTTTTATATTTGACCAAAAATTGGGTAATAATAAATGTTTCCTAACATAATAAAGGGAAAACAGTTTTTTTTTTAATGTTCGGTACTTTTTTCATTACATAGTAAAAATAAAAACCCCAGTGGTGATTAAATACCACTAAAAGAAAGCTCTATCTGTGCCTAAAAAATGGTATACAGTTCATTTCAGCACAGCGTTGCATGATGGAATAAATGTCAGTCACAGTACTGCAGCGCTGAATACTGGAAAATGGCCTGGACAGGAAGGGGGAGTGAACACCACAGTCAGCAAGTGGTTAAGCAGAGTACAGTAAACAAAAATTAGGAGGGGTGTGCATGTTATCAGGGCCTCTGTATGTGTACTCCATTATCAATAGGCTTATTGTACTGTTCAGTCACAAGACGATCTTCCAGAACCACCTGCCACCATGCTGTAAAGTCAGGACAGCCATCTGTGGTGGTCAGAGTGGTCTCTCTGACCACCACCCATATGTAAGGGTGCAAGAGCTAGACAGACAACACCATTATGAATAAAATCTAGGAAATGTCTTACATTAGGGTGAGAAAAGGAAAGAAAGCAGATGGCTCTGTCACTGCTCCTGCTACTGATTCACTACAATTTCAAAGTACAGATCCCACATATCTATTATGATGACACCAACATTTTTTTTCTGGTATGAACCAAGACCGTTATTCAAAATGTTTTTTTTTTTAAATGTATGATAAAAAAATGATCATTGACGTAAGCTGCACTTTCTGTCAGCAGTGAAAATAAAACCTTCTCCCAAGCTAGCACAACTAATTTACCAAGATTTACAATACTGAAACAATATGAAGGTCAGGAATTATAACTTTACTGACACAACCAGAACACTCCACACAAATCAATTTACTTCCAAAACCGGAAACATGTGTGCTGGAAAAGTACCAGTACCCAACTGAAACAAGCAGAAAGATCTTTAGAGCAAGAATCGGTACCGTAGTGATACAACTAAAAACATGTCCACAGAGATGCAATCAGCAAAATACTGACACAGCTAGAACCCTGTTCATAGAGACAAAATCATTACCATAATGACAAAGACAGAACCCTGTCCACAGAGACACAACCAATACCATACTGACACAGGTAGAACCCTGTTCATAATAAGTATTATACTGACGCAGCCAGAACCTTGCTCAGAAAGACTAAATCAATACGATGCTGACACAGCCAAAACCCTGTTCATAGAGACACACTCAGTACCATACTGACACGGATAGAACCCTGTTCATAATAAGTATTATACTGACGCAGCCAGAACCCTGCTCCGAGAGACAAAATCAATACGATGCTGACACAGCTAGAACCCTGTTCATAGAGACACACTCAGTACCATACTGACACGGATAGAACCTTGTTCATAGAGACACATTCAGTACCATACTGACACGGATAGAACCTTGTTCATAGAGACACATTCAGTACCATACTGACACGGATAGAACCCTGTTCATAATAAGTATTATACTGACGCAGCCAGAACCCTGCTCCGAGAGACAAAATCAATATGATGCTGACACAGCTAAAACCCTGTTCATAGAGACACACTCAGTACCATACTGACACGGATAGAACCTTGTTCATAGAGACACATTCAGTACCATACTGACACGGATAGAACCCTGTTCATAATAAGTATTATACTGACGCAGCCAGAACCCTGCTCCGAGAGACAAAATCAATATGATGCTGACACAGCTAAAACCCTGTTCATAGAGACACACTCAGTACCATACTGACACAGATAGAACTCTGTTCATAGAGTCACAATCAGTATTATACTGACATGGCCAGAACCCTGTATATAGAGACAAAACAATATGGTACCTATACAGCTACAACCCTGTTCATAGAGATACACTCAGTGTCATACCATTGATTGCTTAGAGTTGCCTTTATTGTTCCTGCACCTCATTGAATTACACACAAAATATTTAAATAATTACCCAAAACACCACACACCATCACCTTGGGATATTAGCATTCAGGTACTCAGTCACAAATTTCCTCCACTGCAGTGCAGGCCCTTTATAACATGTCACATGCAACAGGTCAGGCTGAAACTTAATGTGCAAAAATGGACACCTCTACCCAGTGGTCCGGCATGCACACCCAATAGTTTATAAAGTGATCTGCAATACAGTGTACACACAAAAAAACCTTGCACGCTTATCTCCAGTTATTATAACACAGCTTCCACATCACCAATTCACACCACTGCAGTAAAGGACCTCTCTTACATGATACATGCAGCAGCGCAGGCTAGTACCTCAAGAGTTTGTAGGGCCACCTCCCACCAGTGGTCCAGCCTGAACACCAAAAATGTATTGAATGTTATTTGATTTGAAGCCTGACTGCACAGAAATTGTTCCCCTTCTCTTCCTAGTAGCTGGGGATGGGCACTTAACCAATTGAAGTCCGCGGTGTTAAACCCCCTTCTTATCCAGGCCATTTTTTCAGTATTCAGCGCTGCGGTACTTTGACTGACATTTATTCCGTCATGCAACGCTGTACTGAAATTAATTTTATACCATTTTTGGGGACAGACTGAGCTTTCTTTTGGTGGTATTTAATCACCACTGGGGGTTTTATTTTTTAATATATTAAGGAAAAATGACAGAAAAAAAAACTGTTTCCCCTAAATTAAATGATAAAACATTTATTATTACCCAATTTTTTGGTAAAATATAAAATATAAAACGTCGGGTAAATAGAAACCAAACATGTCAAGCATTAAAATTGTGCGCGCGTGCGAAACCTCAAAAAACTACAATACCGAAAATTGGCCATAGGCAACGCTTTAAAAGCAGTTTAGTGTTATCAGTGATTGATGGCCCTAAAAAAATTGCTCTCACTCCGACGTTCGCGGCGATATGTAACATGTGTAGCGCAACTGTCATTTCCGCAAGCTGGCGCATTGAACGCGTATTTACTTCTATATGTGTGTAAACGTGGGGGTGGGGGACTTAAACATTTTTGGGGTTTTTTTAAACTTTTTTTCTATGTGACTTTTTTTTTAATTTATTTTTTTTACACTTATTGTTATTGCTATAGCAAAGGAACAATAGCAGGTCCTCTTTGTGGAGACATTAGGGGTCTCCAAGACCCCTAATGTCACCTGGGGACCCAGAAAGAAGCTGATGAAGCACAGATCTGCTTCATCAGCTTCTTCTCTCTGGCTATAGCAGCCAGATGACTGACAGGAGAATGCGGAATTTATGTATTACACATTACTTCCACATTTACAGTACGGAGGGAGATCAGCAAGGAGAAAGATGCTGAACTCCCTCCCATCTTACCTCCTGACGCCCTCCCAAGCCAGTCCCGGGCGGCAGATGGTGTAGCGAATCCCGGGATTGAAGGTGAGGAGTCAGGAGGGGGCGGCACTCATGCAGGCGGCTGCACTCGAGGAGGGGGAGGGTGGCGCGCAGCCATCCAGTACATACATATGATCGGTAGGCTATAGAGCGTATGTATGTCAAACAGCCGGTAACGGCTGTAAGGAACGGGCGGGTCTTTTTTGTCCGTGCGCGCGCGAGCAGAAAAAAAGCCGCCTGGAGACGGCAACCTGCCAATGTGAGTCCGCCGTCCGTCCGTTTTTTCACTCTCAATAAATCAAATTCTACCAATGCATCACTCTCTGCATGATGAGTGATAATAACATAGACATGTCAGGTGTAAAATGCTGTGATTTTTAATTACTTACACTTGCAGAGCATACACTTCCTGCTTTGAAAGGGCAAAATTAATTGTGTTTGCCAAAGCAATGTGCACTGGGATTGCCTTGTCATCAGCAGAGCTTTGCTGGGAAATCTCATCTGTAATCTATTATGATCTCAGGGGAATGCATGTGCCAGAAATCCAGGAAGTAATAGGAGAGCTAGTAATCTGCCCTTAGTAAACATGGTCACTGTCAGAAGACTAGAGAAGAAAAGAGAAATAGGGTATGTGTTTCTCAATTGTCATTACTAGGCATACTAGTATCGGTGCTGAGTATTCACTGATACTTCCAGTACTGATACTGATGCTGATACTTCCAGTATCAGGAAGCAGGGCAGCAAGCCATTACACGATGCCCAGCTTCCTGATTGGCCGTCCCACTTGTGACGAGGGAGCATGGAGCCGGCTCCCCAACCAATCAGGAAGCCGGGCAGCATGGTTCTGATTTCATGACGAGGGAGCATGGAGCCAATCAGGAATCTGGCTGCCGCATCATTACACGGTGCATGGCTTCCTGATTGGCCATAAAGCTGGCTCCATGCTTTCTCGTCAACTAGTGACGAGAAGCATGGGGACTGCTTCCCTGCTAATCAGGAAGCGGGGTGGCGAGTCTTTACATACCGTCTGGCTTCATGGCTAATCAGGAAGCCAAGTGGCGAGTCATTACACGCCGCCTGACTTCCTTAATGGGAGTTCCGGTATCGGTGATTACCGGAAAAAAATATCGGTACTCCTACTCAATACCGAAATACCGGTATCGGTGCATCCCTAGTCATTACTAAACATTTCTAAAGGTGTGATTGTTGTTATTTTCAATATATGGGTACTTTTAAAAGTATATGTAAGGCAAAACTTTTGAAAATTTTCAATAAGTGGGGAAGGGTTACACCCTCTACCAAGTTTCAGTTGCTGTTTATTTTGCCCAGTGTGGAGATTTATGCTTTTAATTTTCCTGGTAACTAAAGTCACTAAGACAAAAAATAAGGAGAAATCCTACATGTTAGAGATGTCATGAGAGCATGGAGTGACGGGAAAGTCATCCAGTCATTGTTCTTCATGAGGAAAATTGTCCTGCCAATTGTTCTCAATTTGAGGAGATTTCATCTCACTTCCTGTTGCAACTCCAAGGCAGAAGGTCAAAGGAAATCTCCCTAGCAGGACCAAGTAAGCTAAAAACAGCCCGACAGAGGGTTTAATCCATCCCTACTTTAGCTAAAACGAAAATTTAAATTTTAGACTATATCTACACTTATATACCTGAAAATTGAATCCTATTTATGAGATTTATGAATGACTCACATTAAATATAAACCCAAAGAAAAATAAATAAAAAAACTTGTTCCAAAAAATGTTGTTGTGATTAAAAAGCTGAACGGATGACTGATAATGGTAGGTAGGCATTTATAAGCATCCTTTTCCACTCCTGGTTATGCGAGCCCCTACACATGATCAGGAGTGGGAATGTTTTATACATACAAGAGTTTGATAAATACAAGTGTTTGGGTGGCTATAGAGCAACCCGATCGCTTGCATGGTGCAGGAAGAGAGTGGGAAGTGTACACCCCTCCCTCAACCACCGTTGCTGGATACCCAGGGCACCACTATTCTCCAGCGGGCCCAGGACCGACACGGTGGTTCTCTGTGGCTGAATCAGATGGGAGATCGACACATTCCACCAGCTGGACTCCGATCACTGGATGCATAAGTGATGTGAATTACATAACGTCTGCTTGAAGGCTGTCGTTTTTCAGGCTTCTGTGGCTATAGAAGAATCTGGTGAAGCAGATATCTGCTTCATCAGATTCCATGGGGTCCCTAGGTGACATTAGAGGTCTAATAGACCCATGATGGCTCCATAAAGCTGGCCTGTCACTATATATGTGCTATCATGTAGGGGGCTAATAAGCAATAAAGTTAAGTTAAAAAAAAAGCAAAACAATTAAAGATACATATGAAAACATTTAAAAAACACAAACTTGTTTTAAGTTACACACACAAACGCAAACATGCATCAGGTGCACCTAGGTGTAGAAATGATAATTATACCACACATGCTACATATTACAGAGAACGTTGCAGTGCGAGCAATAATTATTCAGGCCATCAATCACTGTTAACACTAAATTGATGAGCGGTAAATGCTTTTAAAGCATTGCCAATGGCCAATGTTGAGTATGGTAGTTTTTGATGATTTTGAGGGCGAACACAATTTTATAGGCTTGACATATTTGGTATCTCTGTAAAAAGTAAGTCAAGACAACTGGACTTGTTTTACTTTTCTTGAAGACATTTCACTGGTCATCCAATGTCTTCAAGAAAAATGCAGCAAGTCCAGTTGCCTTGACTTATTTTTTACAGATATATACGATGACCTGGATGAATGAACCTTCACAGACATATTTGGTATCTATTTACCTGATGTGACCCCCATCAGTTATATTTTACCAAAAAATTGGTTAATTGTAAATGTTTCATAGCATAACTTAGGGAAAACAGTTGTTTTCAAAATGTGTGGTACTTTTTTCTTTATATAGTAAACAAAACCAAACCCAATAGTAACTTCTGTAAAATACCTTCAAAATAAATGTATTTCTGTCCTAAAAAAGATACAAAATGTATTTTAGTACAGCGTTGCATGCCTGAATGTCAAAGTACCCCAGCACTGAATATTGAAAAATGGCCTGGATAGGAAGGGGGCTAAACACCCTGCTCTTTAAGTGGTTTAAGAAAGACAGGAACTCTTTGGGATGTGTGGCTCCTAGGAAGTTATTTAGAGACAAAATGATATAGACATGGTTGCTTTCCTGGATGAACTCAGACATTGTCCATGATAAGGCATCGGTGTTGCCATCCCTTGACCCAGGTCGATATGAAATAACAAAATTTAACTTGGAGAAGAACATAGTCCTCCATACTTGTCTACAGGATAATATTTTGGCAAAACGGATGAATTCAACATTTGTTTGAACAGTGAGAACAGGCACAGGATGATTGACCCCTTCCACCAGATGTCTCCATTCAGAAAAAGCTTCCTCGATCACACCAACAACTCTTCATTTCCAATGTCATAAAAGACATTAAACAAAAGCAGTAAGCACAGGGATGAGGCTGCATCTTGTCTCATATTCGCTGATAAAGAATAGCTCCCACAGCAGAATCTGAAACATCCACTTTCACAATAAAAGTGGGTTTAGGATCTAGATGAACCAATATTGGTGCAGTAGTAAAGAGAGCCTTCAGTTTGCTAAGGGATTTTCCATGCCATAATCTGCACATTCTATACGTTTAATGTGTTCTTTAAATCTTTTTTTTACTTGTGCCTGTGTTTGTATGCATTTGCATGAATTCAGATGCATTCCGCTGTGAAAGAAAGTGTCCTGCTGTACTTTTTTGAAAGCTCTGGAACTGAACACAATGGTGTGAACTAGCCTAATTCAAAAGCATTGAAATCACTGGCCTATGTCACACACTCCACCACTGTCTGAACCTGATGTAAATGAATAGGTCTCATGCCACATGCCATTATTCCATGGATCACTAATAAACCTTTTTATTTGAAACAGTAAGTCTGTGTGCTCTCTCGTTAGACCTTAAATTTGCCTCTTTTAGACTGGCCTCTTGCATATCCCTCATTTCAGGGTCATTCACTTTTAAAATTTCCAGCTTATGCCATTAACTATAACCCACTGACAAGGGTCTGTATCTGCAGAAAGTGAGACAGTCAAGAAGATACAGGAGTGTACCTGAGGCTTCACGGAGACACAGGTGTCACTGAGATGACCGGAGCCACAGGGTGACAAATGATGCTTACGGGTGCCCTAAGAGTCATGGAATGCACAGGGACACACAGGGATCACAGAGGTCACTAGAGGCACAGAAATCACAGGGTTGCTGGAGGCACAGGAGTCTCAAGAGGCATGGATACACTAAGGTCACTAGAGAGCACAGAAGTGTTGGTGTCAAAGGAGACACTGGGGACTCCTTGAGATGTCACTAGATTGCACACTCTAAAAACTGTCTTTTTAATACAACTAACTCACCTCCTGCATAAATAAAACTTGCCACACTGGTCCAGGCTGCCATTCCATGTGTTGCGGGGGATGGTGAGGGTGGGGGAAGACAGTGCGGCTCTTATTACATAGACACTTTAGGAACACACAATGGGATTTTTAGATGATAACCCATTGCAATTTTAAAGTTCATCTCAAAAGCAAACATGTAATATATTGCCGCTTACGAATCCTTAGACTTTTTATCCTTTATTTTCACCTTGGGATCTGACCAGTGACACACTTCCTGTCTTAGAGTGACAACACTCACTCCTCCACTGTATCTATGGAGGAGCAGTGTAGCCACCCTTAGACAGAAGCATTGTCACACTGTGGAGTGGGTAGTGTTAGATTAAGGTTGCCATTCACCCCTATTTGGCAGGGACAGTCCCCGTTTTGAGGCCCTGTCCCCCTGACTTCTGTGTTCCTGGATTTGCCCCCATTTGAATTTTAACTTTGAAATTGGTGCTTCCACTTATTTCTTTTTTATTCTGCACCTGCACAGAACAATCCTCCAGTTGGTTGCAGCGGCTAACTGTGGCTATATATATATAACCGATGTGCCATGAAGGAGACACTAACATTTTGAATTGATTAAGTGTGGAGGATGCACAGCAACAATGCTACAGCTACCTACCAGCCTACCGCTTACCCTTCTACTGACCTGCCAAACCTACCTGAATACCGATCTACCTAACTACCTAGCATATTACGCTGACATTTTGTCTAAGGAGAGGTGAGTGTAGAGGTGCTTCAGCAAGCTGCATGCCTACCTACCAGCCTACCCACCGACCAACCTACATACTGACCAACCCATCTACTGTCTTACCTACCTACCTATAAGTCTGCTGACCTACCTAACAGACTACTAACCAACCTGTGTGCCTACCTACCGACTTACCTACCTGCCTGCTACCCACTTCTGATACATCAGGGTAAAGGGCACACGGCTACAGAACAGACGCCTACCTTCCTATTGTACCTATTTACATATCCCTGATATATCAGGGTGAATGATGCATAGCTACAGAACAGAAGCCTTCTTACCTATCCCTGATATATCATGGTGAAGGCCGCACAACCAAATCACTGATGTCTACCTACCTACATTCCTACTTATCTACCTATTCCTGATATATTAAGGTTAAAATACACTCTCAACCCTTCTTCTCCAAAGGGAAACATTGTTTGCCTCAGCTTCCCTGCACGTTCCATGCACTAACTCTGCTGCCAGACTGTTGTGAACCTTTGGCCAACCAAGACGGTCCCTGATCTGCTACGGACCCCACAGCAGGTAAGTGTGTGCTCCTTCCTTGTAAGTGCACTTTTCTTGAACTGGCTTGCCTATTATCAACCCCTCTTCTCCACAGGAATGCATTATTTTCTTCAGGTTCCCTGCACGCTTCCTGCGCTAACTCTGCTACCAGACTTTTGTGAACTTCCTGCCTACCAAGATGGTCCCTGATCTGCTATGGACCCCACAGCAGGTTTATGAGCATGCTTTATATTTGATATGGTTTCTGCAACCTCTATTTGTGTTTTTTTATCTTCATAGAAATGATTCAGTCTGACTTGTGGCTACTTTGAAACAAGTTCTGTGCTTTATTTTCTCTCTGCACACTGACTGGCCTGTTCCTGTTTCAACTTTTTGCCTGTCTCCTCTAGAGCAATGAAATCAAGCTAAGTTTACCGGACATTTCCATTATAGCAGCTTTGTTTTTATTGCATTTGTTATGTCACTTCTAACAAAGAAACAGAAATGTGTTTAAATGAATCTATTCTCAATAACTTTTCCTTCATCAGTCGAGGCAAAAGTCAAACCAATTCTTGTAATATGTGTCAGGTATCATTCACAGTTGCCAGTGGTGGTGGGACATCTGTGATAGAACACATAGCATTCAAGAGACACAAGACTGCAATGCATGCGCAAACTACCAGTCATAAAGTGGATTCATTTTTCAGAAAGTATAAACCAAACAAAAATGATTCAACGTTAACCCTGCAGGAAGGTACTTTTGTATTTCATACTGTTAAGCATGACCATAGTTCCAAGTTCAAGAATTGTTTGTCCACTTTAATTAAGACATTTTTTGAAAAGAAAATGAGTTGTTCAAGAACAAAATGTGAAGCCATACATATGGCAAATAGAGGATCTGCAGGCAGGCATTGCTACAACTCCACATTTGACTCTTCTAATAGTTGCATCCAACCATCATCATCTGAAATAATTTCCTGTTCTTGTTCAGTATGTTTTTTTCCAAAAGCCAGGGTAGCAGCTGTAAGGTTTCAAGTAAACCAAGCTTGTTGATTTTTTACAAATTAAAAGTGACACTTATAAAATTTTAGCATCTCAAACCTTCAAAGTTATAAGTGATTTTAAGGAAGAACTACCCTGTACTACGATGGTTAAGTGTCCACTTTTGACTAGGTGCTAAAATAACAAAGTTATACGCATTTGAAACTCCAAACAAGCCAGCTGTCACAGCACTCCTAAATTACAGCATTGGAATCTTCCTCAGCGTCCTCCCTTCCATATGCTGTGTATAGACGTGATGATTTACAGGACCTTAGACCACTACAAATGAGGGGGAGAGAGGCTCTTAGGAGTGGTCTAAAAACAAGCCGGCTCAGACCATTGGGTAAGTATAACTTTTTTAAATCTAGACCAAAGTGAGCAGTTAACCCTTGCAGTGGTTAGTAGCCCCACTGGAAGGGTTAATAACATTTTTACCTGGACTTCTTTAAAATTGTTGACAAAGAGTCCTGTAGAGTCCTTCGTTGCCCTTTGTGAATTGATAGAAAGAATGACTGCTAGGAAAGATGACAATTTCATACCTTTAGCTGTAAAAAAATTATTCTGCCTCTAAAAGAAGAAGGGTTATGCACAAGAACTTTGTTTATGAGTGTTTCAATGGAGTTACTGTGTATTTTACGTATTCAGTACATTCAGTATTTGAATGATTTGCATGTTCACAATGAAAGCCTCAGACTAGTGGAGTTTATTCTGTTGAATCTCAAACCTCAGAGGGAAGCTTTTGAACAGTTAGTGTCCTATTTTAGTAAAACATGGTTGAAAAAATGTGTTTTCTCCCAGATACCTTGTTGTTGTTGCAATTTGCCCGCTCAACTCTTCCTATTTTTTATGGAACACTAAAATTACATAGAAACACAGGAACAGTCAGCATTAGTCATCTATTGCCCATAGTGAATTGCTAGAGAAAATGACTGCATGGACGGATGACAATTTTATTGTCAGAAAATATATTTCTGACTCCAGGGGAATGTGTATTGTGCATGAGAACTCCATGAAGTTATATTCTACTGCTATTCAGTATTGGCATGCTTGGTGTGTTTATCATGAAAGCCTCAGCCCAATGGAGTGTATTCTGTTGAATCACAAACATTGGAAGGAAGCTTTTGAACAGGCAGTGTCTTATCTTTGTAAAAGATCCAATGTGGTAGATGTAAATTAGGATGAGATTACTTGCCTAAAGAATTGTGTTACTTGTTACTTTTCTCATGTCCATGAGAGAATAGTCCCATATAATTCCCCTCGTCGGAATTTAAAATATTGTTCTTGAATTTTTACTAACATGCACATCAACTAACTTAGCTTACTATGCCTATAGGTATTAATACCTGCAAGACCAAGGCACATGTCTCTGTTCTCAGATGTACCGTATAAGGCTTCCACTCCTATTGAGATGGTAGCTTTAAATGCCAGACCTACTGCCTTGAGTTACTTTTTCTTCCTTAACTTGTTCCCCTTCCTTCACTTCCCTCTATTCATTAAGGTTCCACAACTTTTAACATATTTGTATTGATTTAATTTGATGTTCACTATTGCACAATACTAAAGCAAAATATTTACATGTACATATATAATGATATGTTATGCATGGAGCTTGTCCCTCTTTCTTTAAAATCTTTTATTTAACCACTAATGAGATTGTGTTTGTTACCTCTGTACTAAACACTCTATATACAGTTAAAATCAAAGTTTATAAAATACATTATGATTTGGATTTATCAAAAATATGTTTTCTGGAATTTTTTTCAGGTTTTATAATAATAATGTAACATTTAGGAAAAAATATGCAGCCCAGTAATCCAGTACTGGAAGCTAGTATAGCAAAAATCTCCACAGCCACTGTGTATTTCCCTCTGGTGCTCAGATAGGCCGGAATCATGGCAATCCAGACACTGCAGAACACCAGCATGCTGAAGGTGATGTACTTGGCCTCATTGAAACTGTCCGGTAATGTCCTCACCATGAAAGCCAGAACAAAGCTCACTGATGCCAGAATCCCCATATACCCCAACACAGAGTAGAACCCGATAACTGACCCTTCATTACACTGAATGATGATCTTCCCAGGAAAAGAATGCATGTCATTCTCTTGGTAGGGAGGAGACACTGACAACCAAATAACACAGATCAGAACTTGGACAGAGGAGCAGATTATGACAACAGAATTAGAAATCTTCTCGCCCACCCACTTCTTCCAGCAGCTTCCAGGTTTGGAGGCTTTGAAAGCAATGCAGACTGTAATAGTCTTGGCCAGAACACAAGAGACAGCAATAGAGAAGAAAAACCCAAATGATATTTGTCTCAATTGACAGGTTATATCCACAGGACGACTGAGGAACAAGAAGACACAGAGGAAGCTCAGCAGAATGGAGATAAGAAGAATGAAGCTCACAGTCCGGTTATTGGCTTTTACAATTGGAGTGTCCCGTAGTAAAATAAACAATGTCAGTATATAGATAGTTACAGCAGAACATAATATCGTGATCATGTAAAAAGCTTGAGCCATGATATCTATCCCATAAGACAGATATTCATATATTTTGGGAATACATTTCACTTTTCTCTCATCTGGCCACTGGTCATCAGGACAATTTTGGCAGCTTTCACTGTCTGTTGAAGGAAACAGCATATTACTGACTTTAGGACACCAATACCATAACACATACAGTATATGGTAACCATTCTTTAATAATTACTTTTTTGGTATTTATTACCTGTTACATTGGAGATTTTACCATCAGAGCACTGCACACAGCGATAGCAGCAGGCATAGATTCCGCCAGTTGAACCTTTCCTGTATCCTGGAGGACATGGCTCATTACACCGAGCTTGGGGAACCTGAACGGAAAATAATATTAGTTGGAATGTGGTATGCCATGCTATGATATAGGGGTCTATCCACTAAGCTGCCATAGGCAGCCGAGTGAATGACCGACCTGAAGTGAAGTGAGCCGAACAGTATTTACTGTTTCACAGTATTTACTAAGGGCAGAAGAATTCATCTCCCTTTTCTTCCTGCAACTCTGACATGTGACTAGGACATGTGACCGGGCACAAAATCTCACAGGAGGAAAATGCCTTTCCCTGAGATCTGGTGAGATTACAGATGAGATTTCCTAGCACTGCTCTGCTGATGTAACCTTCCCAGGATGCAAAGCTTTGGCACAGATTACATAATTTGTGCCAAAGTGGACCAGCAAGTGGAAAAAAGAACTTTGTAAGTAAAATAAAAATATGTTTGCTTAGCTAATGCATATAATATGATTTCATGTCATCATGCAGAGCTGTATGCTGATGTGATTTTTAGTCAAAGGGGGTAAATGTCCACTTTAATACAGAACAAGGAAAACACATGTCATTTGTATGGACACAAATATGTAAATTGTATGCAAACTGTTTACAGAATATATATTTCTCCAACACAAAATCATGTACCATTTAGTGAATACAAATTTAAAGAAGAACCGCAGGTAACAAAGTGAATCCTTGCAGAGGGGTTACCTTCACAGTGCAGGGTTAACTGCAAATTTTTCTTTAGGGCCTGGACTACAGAAGAAAAGCTCACCTGATCCTTGGTCCTGCAGTGGTC
>NW_017307251.1:85136-119873 GCF_000935625.1 Nanorana parkeri
CCCCCCCCCCCCCCCCCCCTCCCGTTATTTGACTGTGTTATCTCCCTTGACATCCTCAATTCTAATTGAGGAGGTGAATGGACCTGCATTATTTGTGATGATGTTACATGTCCTTAGACCACTTGGGCCCGGCGAAGAAGAGACTGCGGGAACTGGACTAGCAATCAGGTTGAATTGAGGATCAGGTGAGTATATCTTTTTTAATCCAGCCCCTTGGCCAAAACAAGCAGTTAACCATTGCAGTGTATGGGGAAGTAGTATTAACCTTTTTCCAATAATGATCAAACAAATATACATTACCCAACAAAGTATTTCTTTACATTTTTCCCAAGCACTTACAATCATTATGCTTCCAAACCACTGGCTCCAGTTTTCTCAGAGCCTCCTCCCTGAACTTCTTGTCCAGTACAAGGTTTCAAGGGACAGCTTAGTATCCAGCAGCTGTCCTTCTACTAGTTTAGAGAGGGAAATGGAGGAGGGAGGAAGGTGAATGGAGGGTTGGGGGCAGAGAGAGGCTTGCTTTGCTGTGCCTTTGTGGAGACACAGACAGCTTACTAGAGCACATAAGAGTGGCTCCATAGGATCATGCAAGGGAAAGTAGCCACCCTAAAACAGGATATGAAGGCCATTGCTCAGGGGGGCAGCTGATTCTGCAAGGAACTACAGCTTTAAACATCTAGGAGCCACATCCATTGTAAATGATTGAATTAGCATTTGAAATAACTAAAACAGTTTTGACTTTAATATCACTTTAATTCCTAAAGTTCTTTTAAAAT
Organism: Nanorana parkeri; assembly: GCF_000935625.1. Lineage (NCBI taxonomy): Eukaryota > Metazoa > Chordata > Amphibia > Anura > Dicroglossidae > Nanorana > Nanorana parkeri. The sequence continues at coordinate 85,913 of NW_017307251.1, forward strand.
GTATATAAAGAATTTTTGTTTTGAAATATGAAAGTTTTAGAACCCCTGTCAGATTTAAATTGTTGTCTGTGGTTCTGCTTGTGATAGTCACCCTCTATATCTGTCCTGGTGACCATTACAACCAACATTGAAAGTGATGGGACATCCACAATTATACCTCTGGAGAAATAGAGGGGACAACTGTTTGGTGACAAATGACTAAGACAGGACTTCCCCTCACTTTGAAAAGCTTTGTTAGGACATTTAAACATTACCTTCTATACTGAAAAAAAAAATGGTTGATTTCACATATACTTTAAAGTATAATTGTATCAAAGACAAAACATCTAAACCAATAGCAGTAGTATCTGTAAAAATAAATCAAAGCATCTGTTCACAAAAATTGCAGAAATCAGTCTCATGAGGAACCTGACTGCAACTATGGATCATAAAGAAAATCAATTCCACCTTATTTGGTTCTACTGGATGTCCTTCACTGACTCTCCAGAATATAGGCCTCTGATGTTGGTTTCTGATAATGGATGGACATAAGATTTAACTGAAGCCCAGCATTGGCGATTGTTGGCAGCCCTCCTTGGCTTCAGCATCCCCCTTCCTAACATTTTTCCCTCTCCTTTCCTCCAGGCTTTCCTTTCTTTCTTTTTATGAAGAAAATTCACAAATTAGATGATAGTTGTGCTAGTGGTTGTTCTACAATCTATTATCATATAATACTAAAACTGTTGTTATACCATTTTTATATAGGGGTCTATTCACATAGCTTCGGCTGATCCTTCGGCTAGCTTTCGGCCCCATGACCCCTTTGGTTCAGTAGAACCGAAGGGCCGCTGTACGGGCTATTCACTATAGCCCGTACAGTTCCCAAAGCTGTCCGAGCGGCAAAGTCGAGCCATAGGCATATGCCTCGGCCCGACTGAGCCCAGGTGAAAGCCGAAGCTGGCCGAACACCAGGTCATTGGTTGACCGACAGCCTGCTTCTGACAGCTGGGCGGAGCCAGCCGTCCTCTCACGGCTGGCTCCGGCCACTTGCAGAGACATTAGCGTCCCTGGTTACCGGGTAACCAGGGACGCATCTGTCATTACACACTGAGAACCCGACGGGGCCGCTATGATATCACAACTGCCTCTCCGGGTTCTCAGTGTGTAATGACAGATGGCGCCACACAGACACCCACACAAATTTTAAATAAACATAACATGGCTTGCTGCACAATGAGGAGTTTTGTTTAATCCGTATGATTGCGTGGGCATCGGTGTTGAAAGTACGAGTGGAGACGCTGATTCATCTGGCACATTAGTGGTTTTTGGCTGTTAATTCACATCCAAATGTATGCGGTGAGTGTGTGTGGTACAAGGAGATCAAATAATTAATTTACAGAGCACCTTTGGACTATATATATATTTTTTCACTTATGGAATATCTATTACTTATGGACAATTAACTTATCACTATGGTGTGAAATGAACTTTTTAAAATTGGTTTTGCACATGATTTATAAATGGACTGGTGATTTTTAATAATTTCACTGTGTGAAGTAAGATATTTACTTTATCATGTTATAAACTATTTATATGCATTTTTACACATTATTGCACAATTTTTCACGTTATTGAACTCATCACTGTATTTTGAGTATTTTTGATTTATTGATTATCAACAATTTAATTAATTTATTTATTTTAAGGGAGTAGAGGTTTCTTAGCGCTGCATATATAATATTGTTTAATTCTTGGACCTAGTTGTCCGGTGTCTAGCAGCTTTGTTACCTTAGTGGGGACCTACCCATCCACAAGTGCAGATTCAAATGAATATTACATTAGTTACTTATATCTGGAGCACGGTTCCAAAATTCATCAATAATTCATCAAAATTATTCTATAAAAACTCTTACTTTGCCCTTTTTCCAGTAGAACTCTACTCGAAAATCTTCTGGACTTCTTGTTTCTAATAAAGTCTCAATAGGTAAATAAGATTTTGTCTTGACATTAACCATTTCCGGTGAAACATTATCATAGATCATGTTTGTTAACAAAATCTCAGGTGGTACTTCTCCTCTCTCATTCAAGGCAATCCTCTCTCCAGTTATGCTGGTGTAATGCACTGCCTGAATGTATCTGTGGAGCTTTAAAAGGAAAAACAAATGTAATATAACATATTTTTTTCAAATCCAGCAGCACACATATTGCATAGTCACTAAGGGGTCTATTCACTAAGCTGCCGCAGGCAGCCGAGTGAATAACCGACCTAAAGCGAAGTGAGCCGAATGCTGTTCGGCTATTCACTTCAGGCTGGTACCGCTGATTTCAGCAGTATATCGGCTGAAATCAGCCATACATCGGGTGGCTTTGCTCAGCATGTTTGGCCGACCCGAAGTGCAGAAGGAGTTTGACTTAGCCGATCCAACATCTGGATCAGCTAAGTCGAACCTCCGACAGGGTACTTGCTGCTGTTCGGTCTATTCTTATAGATGCCGAACAGCAGTGAGTGAATAGCCTCGGCTGTTCTACTCGGTCCCTCTGTGGTACCGAGCAGAACAGAAAAATAGTTAAAAAGTAGAAAAATAAAGATAGAAAACTATTGTGCGGAGCTAGCAATGACAGCTAGCTCCGCCCAACAGTTTTCTATTGGCCATCGGTTCTGCTGCCGTCAAAAAAAAAGAAAGAAAATGCCCATAGGAATGCATTGCTAGATTCCTATTGGCTATTTCAATTTGCAATAGCCAATAGCAAACTAGCTATTGTACCCGCCCTCTACTGCTGTCAATCACCAGAAGGGGACCTGATGGAGAACTGCAGGTCCCCAGGGCTGGTACAATGCTAGTTTGCTATTGGCTATTGCAAATTGAAATAGCCAATAGGAATCTAGCAATGCATTCCTATGGTGAATTTTTTTTTTCTATTCTGACATGGAGCCGTGTCAGAATAGAAAAAGCAGTCTTTCTCTCCTGGGCGGCCGGAGCGGGAGACTCCCGGAGCGCCCGGGAGAGTTAGGCTGTCTGGAGATCAGTGTCCCTGGTTAGCTGGTAACCAGGGGCGCTGATCTCTCTGCGAGTGGCCAGGGCCAGCCGTAAGATCACGGCTGGCTGCGCCCAGCTGTTAGAAGCAGGCTGTCGGCCGGTCAATGGCCGGCCGCTCGGCCAGCTTCGGCTTTCAGCGCGGCTCAGCCGAGCCGAGGCATGTGCCTTCGGCTTGACTGAGCTGCAGTTCGGGAGCTGTACGGGTTATTGTGAATAGCCCGTACAGCACCCCTTCGGTTCTACTGAAGCGAAGGGGTCCTGGGGCCAAAGCTAGCCGAAGGATCGGCCGAAGCTACGGCTAGATCCTTCGGCTGCTTCGTGAATAGACCCCTAACTGTCACCACATGTAACCGCTCATTATTTCACTTATCATATGGTGTATTTTCAAAGCCTGTTGGAAGAATAACCACCTCCATAAAACACATTTGCCATCCACTTTTACCAAATGGCAACTGTTGAACACTTGGATTTCCCATTTTTGGTTTTCAGGTCTCAGTAACAATCACCATGTTTATAATTCTGCTAGTGTTACATTCAATGGACCAGATAACTTTAAAATATGTGCTATTTTCAAATATTATCATTTATCCTTAATAGAGACTAACAATGCCTGACATGTTCCCACAGCATCCTGTTTTATTATTTGCCATTTGTTGTATCTAGTATGTTCCACTGTAGCCCCTCTTGTATAGTGATATCAGATGTAGATCCTATTTAGGCACACCTAGACTCCATGTTTGGTGTATATTTAACTTTTTAACCCTTGCAAAGTAAGGAGGTGTAGTGCACTCCTTACGGAGCAGCACACATTAATACAGCAATAGATCTCCCTTTGTTTTCTCTGTGATGAACCTCAGGATAAATATACAGCACGCCAGCACACCTTGATTTTGGGATCAGTTGCTATGGGTTACCACAACTCAGTAATCTTCTTGTCTAGGGATAATATCACTCACTTTGCCCATTAGTAATTACTGCCCTCTATGAAATGTATAAAGGTGATGCCCAGACTGTAGATATGATGCTGATAAACTTTATTGTGGAACTTCAGGGAGAGAGATTGAGGGCTGGCACATCAGCAATTGAGGTAGAAGTCACGAGCCATGTTCATCCTTGTCATTGGTAGTGACCACTGGGTCTCCAGACTCAGACCTCAGTGTAAGCATATGGCAAGTCCCCAGGCTTCAGGCCTAGTCATCTCAGACAGTCCATAGTAGGCTTTCAACAGGCAGGGCCCGGAGGAGGAAGAGAGAGCTCACATGGTCCACCCCAGTTATTTATCTCCTCCCCCAGCATGCACCACTGGCCATTAACCTCACAGTGATTGGCTGGAGAGGGATATCTACTCATAGCAATCTCTCATTGTTTGTTCTGTTCTCTGGCCAGGGTACACCCAGCAACAGACAGATGCAAACGATGACAGATTGATTAGGGGAACCAAATGAACATAGACTACAAATCAGCATCAGACTGTATACAATCTGACAATACTAAATTGTATTGCCTACAGGGTGCTACAGAGGCTTTTAGATATAGATGAGGGTTTTTTTGCCTACAGGAAAAAAAGTTAAAACATTATCTGTAATGTGTCATTTGGGCATAAACTACATTAGATTCCACTTCTGAGTACTCTTGGTAAATTGACACACTCTGGTGGATATTGTCAGTTCAGCAAGATGCCATACTGTATGTACAGACTTGTACAGGCTCTTTTTAGGAGGTAAGCAATTTAAGATAAAACACTTATGACTCACCATTGTTTAAAATATTAACAAAACATTGGATGTTATGTTTATTATTGTTAACTTATCAGCACCATTGTAGATATATGGTTTACTAGCCCCAGACACGTAGGACCCAGGTCTCCCGATAAGTGCAGAATAATCTTCTGCCCAACAGAGCCAACAGAGCCAACAGACAGCAAAAGTAGTGTCAGCAATGCATATGGACTATGGTAACTCTCCTCTATCAGGTAGGTAACCACTGACCACCATTCATTTACTTGGCTTCCACTGAGAACCAGCATACAAGGACATTTTACCACTGATCACCAACATGAAGGGGCACTACCATGACCACCACTAATGCAAACTTGAACTACATACGTACTACACTACATAAAGAGAAATAGCACTTCAGCAACCATCAATGTATGAGGGCAGATGAACATGTCCACCAAAATAAGGGGCTACCTACCCTGACTTCCAATGTAAGAAGGCACTTTTTGACTGACTACCAACTTAACGAGGCACTTCACTATCAACATAATGGGGGACTTCATTATTGACAATGTAAGAGTGCACTTCTGCACCGGCCATCTATCAAAGTGGACACTTCCTCACAGTGTAAAATGGGCTTTCATAACTGACCCCCAATGTAAGAGGACACTACACCAGTGTAAGGGGGCATTGGTAACTAACAGGAGGGAGCACTTCAACACTGGCCATTCTACTAAGTCCTTGCAAAAGAACCACTATATAAGGTGAAGGAAAAAAAACAACAAAAAAACACTAGTTTACATGGGGGAAGTCTAACAGAGGAAGGATCCTCAAATTCTGCTAAAATGTTCATTCCACAGCAGGTGGTAATAAAACAATATTACAACAAAAAAGAACAGCGGCTCATCAACAAGATCTGTCTTCCAGATCAAAGTTGAATTTGGGTAAGCACTATATTGCCCGAAGATCAGAAATTTCAAGTTAATACTGAAGCTATAACATGGAAGTTCGGCAAAGAGGTAGGTCCCTGCTATAAACTTGTAAATACAAAAAAACTGCACTAAACTTGCCACTATCGATAACCCTATATTTAAATATTCAAATTAAAGTCCACATTATACATATACAGTATAACATCACAAGTGTTCATATATATTATATCTTACACTTATCCACAACTTTTCAATGTCCACGCCTTTCCAATATGAAAATTCCCACCTAATATAGAGTTCATACATTAAAGTCCATCACCATGGGAGTGATATAATGTGCAAAAAGTCCCAAAAAATGTTAATTAAATTTTTTTTATATTATATAAAATCCTAATACAGTATAAACTTTTACATTTCTGCTTGCTTTGACTGATATCATATGACCCAAGTTGCAGCTCTTGCAAATAATTATTAAAAAAATGAGTAAATTCTGAAAATCCAGGATTCTTATTACAGCCTTAATCATAAATACTCTGAAGGGATACAATGCTGTCCAACTAGGGTTAAGCTGACCATACATGTAAATAATTATTTTATTTAGCCCAGCAGGCTGAATGAAAAAAAATCTCCCAATTCCCCCATTCATGCTAAATAGAGTGGATGGAGAAATCTCCCTTGCTGGCTATTGTATGCTCACATTGCTTGAAGATTCATCTGAACTGATCCATATATTGGGAGTGACACTCTCATAAGCCTGATTAGTGTGATGTTCTTTTAGTGCTATATAGGTGTCTTGCTGCACGCCTTACTGGTATAGGATGTTCCTTGAAATCCTGGTGGGTGCTCGTAGTGACCACGGATTGTGCTGTGGTTATTACCAAACCTGTTATACCGACCAATGAATAAGTTAACCAGCATGCCTTTTACATAGTGCAAGTAGGTGGCTCTTTAGCATTACAGGTTTCACCATAATTTTTATTACTCTTGTATGAATATATGCATTATGCCATCATGGGTCGGATGCGTTAGAAGGTGCAACTAGGTTCCCAGCACTTAAAACACTGTTTTATAATTTGCCTTATTTCAGCATGTCTAAAGACTGTTTGTGATTGGATGCCTGCAGGAGGTAGGAGGTTCTTTGTTGTTTGCAGATGTTTGGGTATGCCCTACCAAAACATGTTCAGTACCCAAAGGGTACTGAACATTTTGGTTGCGTCATTCTAGGCTGATGAAGGGAACCCTGTGTGGCCCCGAAAATCTCCTGTAGTGGAATGACAGTATTCCAATAATAAATTGACTTTTATTGATTTCACTTAAATGGTGTGCTGGTGACATCCTTCTGCACACTTTTAGTGCTATCACAGACACATATAGAGCATAGTTATATAATTTACCCAAATTCAACCTTGATCTGAAAGACGCTCTTACAGTATAGATACTTAGGCACTTCTGTTTCCGCAATCACATAGTATTGACCATTCTACTGCCACCAACATATGCATTTACTTCAAAACCGACTTCTTTAACATTGACCACCAATATAAAGGGGCACTAACACATTCAACAACAATGCAAGGGGACCCTACTGTGACCATTTTGTACAGTGCATACCTCAGACATTCATCTTACTGCTGCACTCTGTAAACTGTACTGTAAATGGTTCAGGTGGGGGGTGCATGCTTTTTGCCGCCCTTTTCTTGGCAACACACCTGAATGCCTGTATGGGAATCTATGATGAGTCTTTAGAGGGACCCCATGCCATTTTTGATTTTACTTCATGTTGCTCTGACCATTTTAAAGTATAAAATTGCATTGGGTTCCTTTACAAATTCCCCTATCCAGGTATTCAACCGGCCTGACCAGGTACAATGGGGGGCAGAAACGTTGACAGAACTCTACCAGGCCTCATGCTTTCAACCCTGGAAGGGCCTCATCCCCCAGAAGGTAGTGGGTCTGTGAGTGGACTTACAATCTGAAAGGCCCTTTTAGAATAGGGAGGTCCCTTATATCCACTTCCCACTTGCAAGAGTATGAGATACATAGTAACACTTTTTTACTCATTTACATAAACAAAGTGAAAGGTAAATAAAAACACCTACACAGGTGAAAGAAGTCATACAATGATGTGGACCAACTGACACAAAGACCTCCTGTGTTCAATGTGTGAAAAGTGGCTGTCAAAACTTTCTTCTCCTTTCTCCTCCCAGGGGCAGAGCTGCCTGCTCTATGCAACTGCTACTAATGTGCCCTCTTAACCTTCCTTTTCTGTATATACCTGCATAGCCCCACAAACTGGCAATGAGGAGTCAGTCGAATGATTTCCTCACACAATCATTGATGTGCTGCAGGAAGATGATCGTGGTTCTATGTTTTCTTGGATTTAGATATTAAGTATCAGGGAGATAGTGCCAGAACCATGGAGGAAGGGGACATTAGGCAAGGAGCAGCAAGAGGCATTAAGAAATAAGCACCTGAAGCTCACTACAAAGTGGTCTTCAGTGAGGAGGAGGGGATAGATGATGAGGTAGCAGACCATCTGTGGTATATTGCTTTCTCCTCAGCCAGTCTACAGGGCTATGAAGTGTTGGCATTTTTAAATGTCCCTTAAGTCAACAGCACCTGCCTGCAGTGTATTGGCCATAGTAATGGCACAAGCCATTTGCCTACTACATGTATGAGGAAACATATGATGCTGCACCACAATGAGATGAGTCATAAGGTCCCTGTGAGGCAGAGGCAGAAGGAGGTAAAGGAGTAATATGAGGGGGTACCCTGGAGGTTTCACATGAGCAGGGTGAGATTTTTCAGTACAGTGTTTTTCCTTAGTAATACTGAGGACGTCTGGCAGTTGGTGGTGAGTGGTCTCTTATGCAGAAATGCCTGTGCACGGAATTCAGGATTTGGGGCATAAAAGAAAGGAACCACTATTGGGTGTTAACCACTCTTTTGGACCATTGATAGAAGGTTAAAATGGCATATCTGCTGCTACCATCCCAGATGGAGCTTAGAATGCAGCACTTTGAGGAGGTGCTGGGTAATGTCCTTTTTGCCACATTTCCTGACTGTGACAGAATCCTCTCTCTTGATCAACATGCCACCAATGTTTTAATCCCTGAAAGGAAGAGCAGTAGTGGCAGTGTCTGCCTCAGGGAAACTTTTAACATTTTTTTAGACCACAGCAGACAGGCACAGCTGCAGGCAGCACATTAAGATCCAGCGCTCATGCATATACTATTAGAAGTGAGGACCCTAGGGATTATTGGGTGTCCAACAGTATTCAGTGTAGCTTCTGGCCTGCCTTCAGCACAGCAGGAGGTTTTATTATGGAGGGATGAATCATCTTTCCCCTAACAGTGTGTACTGGTTCACTTTCATTAAAATTAACCTGTTTTGGATTACCAATAAGCACAAAATCCCAGATGCTGGTTCTACAGACTAACATTTTCAGTTTCTCCAGTTTCTCCTGTTCCCCCTAAAAAAATGTTAACCTGCCACCAATACTAGCTCCTGCCACCTCTCCTAACCTATTCCAGTGATTGGCACTGTTAAGGTGCCACATACCTGCAGCCTTATATTAGACTTTACTAAGCTTCTTATATACTGTTCAGTATCCCAAGTGGGATAACAAGACTACCAGTAAGGAAATTGGAGTGACGGGTGGAACTTCTTGGCAGGCCTAACATTGGGGATAGGGGGTACAGATGAATGGCCATGAGCGAAAAGATGTCACCTTTAGTGGTGGAAATTATACCATCACTAAAATAATGACTTTCAGGGAACATTGCAGTGCCAAGTTCCTGTGCCTTTTGTTTACATTACCTTGCCTATTAGCCTTGAAAATTACTATAGTTTAGTACCAAGACTACTTATATTTTGGAGGGGTTTGATGCTTCTTGCAGTTTGGGTTTCACAGACTTCAAGCAGGCTTCAACAAACTCCCCACAAACTAAACCTTGGTAGATTTGCTCATCCCTTATTGCTACATTGTAGTTCTCTTTGCCATTTTACACATTGTTTGGAACATGCCAGCTTACACAGGAGCAAAAAGATCTGCATATCCTGGATGTCAAAATGATAACTGAGATTTGCTAGTAAATGCTTCCAAGGAGAAGTAGGGGAAGGAGAAGGAGCAGACAGTACCAAACATGCACAACATATTAAAATACTTTTTTGACATGTGAGGCACATTTTAAATCAAAGAATGTATTACAGAACACAAATGCATTATAGACAAATCATTGAGAGAAACAGATAAGGAAATAAACTTACCGTTTTCCTTAATCCATACTTTCTCAATTTATTTCTACTTAATTTCATATCATTCAAAGCATGAGCCAGCACATATACTGCATTGTACGTGAAGTAAAATTTTGGGTCATACTTGTTATTAAAGAGATGTGTAACTGATTCCGTCCCAGTGCACGTGGTGTTAGGGACAAAGCCTAATAATCGAAATAATCTATTTTTTAATGGGTTAAAAGAAAGACAATTAAAATATGAAAGGCAAATGTCTTCCAGCAATGGGTCAGTTGAATGTTTGTCTGGATGTATGTTGTCTATATAATCATCTAATCCAGGAATGTAGCGGAGAGGATAGAAAGGTGATATACTACAGTTACATGTTTCTTTGAGGCTGTTGTCTGGATATCGCACGACATTCCATGACTCGTTTAGGATTAATGTGATTTTTTCTCTGAGAGCTTTTGATTCCTGACAAAAGAAAATGTATTCAGACAGAAAATAGCCGCATACTACAATGACATTGGTGGTTGACTTCTCGATTATCATTGTCCTCTGTCTGTTTATTTCCTTACTATTGGTCAGGTAAACAACAAATTCTATACAGATCTCATGCCTAATCATCTCTTTTCTCAAATACTGCAATTCTGTTTCTCCTGTGCCATCACTTGATGTGATGATTCCAACCCAATTCCATCCAAATATTTTCAGAAACTTTATAACCATCTCATACCAAACCCAGCTACTTGGGATGGTGCGATAAAAGTGTGGGAACTTTTGTCTGTCACCCAGTAGAGGGTCAGTTACTCGGTGGCTGATCTAAAGAAACATAAAACAAGAGGTTTGTGTCATTATTTTCTTTTTGTGAATTGTTTTCTCTCAGGTCTTTGAAGAAAAGGTGAATAGCATCAGAGTATCTGAAAAAGTGTAGCAAAGTGATTCAAGGAGACTAGAGGAACAATACTTCTGGCACCTTACATTTGACCCTAATTTATCCAAACCCTAAACCACACACAAAAACATACTCAGAATTATAGTATTTGTTTTATTATTATATGATTTGTGGTGTAGGTGTTAGTATGTACATACTAGGGATGCACCGATACAGATGCTAGTATAGGTATCAGTGCCTCGTACTCACCCAAATTCTCCCGATGCCTATCCCGAGTCCGAGTGAGTCATTACATGCTGCCTGGCTTCTTGATTGGCTGGGAAGCTGGCTTCATGCTCCCTCATCACCAGGAGCTGGGGTGTAATGACTCACCGCCCAGATTCCTGATTGGATAGAAAGCCAACTCCATGCTTCCTCATCACCTGCTGATGCGGTAGCATGGAGCTGGCTTCCCAGCCAATCAGGAAGCCGGGCACTGAGTAATGACTCACCGCACAGCTTCCTGATTGGTCCAGAAGTGAAGTGAAGGGACATCTCCCCAATGGAATGTAGGCAGCACAAAAGTAACATGGCCGGGGTTTAAACTCTTCCTTACCTTATTCAAAACTGAAAAATAAATGGCTATACATACGCTTTAGCAATTTACCCCGAAACCTAAAGTGAACCTTATGCTACCCTAACCTCAAAACCATGCCTTAACTCTAACTCATTTTCTGTTATATACTCACCTTGTCTATCAAGCAGTCATAAGCTGCAAGCATGCAGTGCTAAAATCCTGATTAGAGAAAACCCCAGGAGAGGGACCCCACACTGATGCACTGCTGAGTGCTTTAATATACTTTGAATTAGCAAGATATTTCACAGAGTTTCTTGTCTATCCTACCAGGCTTTAGGTCTGATTAGAAATGGCTGATTAGAGTTTATAATGTCTGTGCCAAGGACAACGCTCTACACCATGTGTCATATGAGGCAAGGTCCTAGCAATCAACTGCAACAGCAGAGGAGAGTCATTGGGGCATGGCTAGAAAGGCCTCATTCACATAGAGCTTTATGCTGAAGCTGGGGATTCCTGCCACAAGGACCTCAGATTCTTGTGGAAGAAATCTCAGATATGGCTGCTGTGCACATTTAAGTTAATGGCAGGCCACATCTAGCAGCATACGTCCACATGCAATCATTCATAGAATGATTATCTGTAGTTGAGGACAGATAATTGTCTCTAGACACAGACAGATTGTGTCCAGGGGCAATTAACTATCCTGAATTGCAGGTAACCATTCCTTGAACAATTACTTGTGAACTGCCACTGACAGATGTGGTTACTGTCATTAGCTGAAGTAGACACAGATAACCCACCTGTACAGACACACTTGGAATTCCTGCAGCAAGAATGTGTAGGTTCTTTCTGAAGGAATCCCCAGCCACTTTAGTCCAATGTGAATGAAACTTAAATGGTTATGGTTAAATTCACTCCAGGTGGGATATGTACCTCTGGTGGTAGATGGCAGGGTTCATACTTTTTAAGCCTTGTGCGAGAATAAGCTTGCTCTGGTGTCAGCTACTAGTGGTAGACACTGGAGGGACAATGTTGCTTTGGTCACACAGAAAGGAGAGGACTAAACTGAGTGAAGCAGAATGGAGAACTGTGTGAAAACAATGATGGCTATACAGTATAAAAAAAGTTTGGGGATGTGACTGATAATTCCTAGGTGAGGGTGTGGATGAGTTCTCATCTCCTGGCTCCAAAAGTAGACATTAATCAGCAGAGTATGGATTGGGTGGTAGGTATTTTCCTCATTTTAGGACAGAAAGAAAAATAATTAGGAAAAAATGAATTGTGGTCAAAAATATTATTGCTGGGATAATATTGGTAAATTGACATTTGTTGCCTTTAGACCATCTCCAATACTATTGCTCACATGGTAGTGTTCAGATGTGTCCCTATATTTAGAAGTAGCCTGTACAAGTGATATGTGGGGCAATACAATTCTTGCCTTGTTTTTTTGGATTCTTCTTTGTTTATCCCCAGCTTTCATTTGCTTGTATTTGCTTTTACCACTACTGCTTGGCATTGATTGCTGAGTTAAACTTAATGCTAACTAGTAATCCTAAGCCCTCCCCAGCTTGGACATACCTGACATAGTCATATCTTCCTAGATAAATCACATTTATGACATTTTCAGAAGAAAAAAGCTACCTGTGGGTACTGGTAAACATTCAAGAGTTCAGCCACGGCAAGTGATGGCAGGAAAGTTGTATCACCCACAAAACCAGCAACTTCAGCACTTTCTATACATGAGTAGTTTGGAATATTTTGCTTATAACCAGAGAGTATCTGTATAACAGAGCCTATTGCTTTGGTAATATACGCACACGTGTCAAACAAGTGATAGCCCAGAGTAATGTTGGGAAGAAGATAGGGATCCTTGTTAATCTCATGAATTGCAAATGAAAATGACAACATGATTTTATATTCTGCTGTATCCAGTCTGTGAAAGATTTAAAAAGTATAACATGACAAAATTAAAGTTTAGCTGCAGGCAGCCTTTAGATTATTTTTGTGTGCCCTTCTATATAGTAAGGGTTACATGCTTCTTTAGTATAAGGGGGAGTTAAAGCAGAGGAATACTTACTTTTAGTCTTTCTTCCAGCAAGTCTCTTGCCCACTCATTCCAGGATCAACAACTGGTCCCTAGAAGTCTCTACTATTCACAAGTTGCACATAAATTATCTTGTCTATATCACCTTGTACATTACTTCAAAGGGTAGCTGTACTTAATTTTTGGCCTATTCCCCAGCCACCATTATTTTGCATGAAAGGCCATCCCTGCCATCCACCAGATTGTGGAATAAAATGAGGCAGCAGGAGGCCGAGGAAGAATACTAGGAGGAGTGTTGGGGTGCTGGTGGTAACCAGCAAAGGAGGGTAGGGCTGCTGGTACTGAGAACAAGAAGGAAATTAGTGGAAACATCAAGTTGGATATTTTATTCCTCCTCGATACAAGAGTAAAATCATGAGATCTACTGCCATCATCCCAGAGGGAGGAAAAATGCTGCATATTGAGGATATGCTGTTAACAACCTCTTTGCTGCATTTTCTGGTGTTGGCAGAAACCACTCTGAAGACCAAGATGCCTCCCATCCTATGATTCTTGAAAGGAGTTTAAACCACAGTGAGTAGGCCTGGCTGCATGCAGAACTCACTGCAAGGTTCTGAACCATGTGCTTGTTGACTATATCAGAATACAAGGAGTGTTGAGGTACTTGCAGTGAAGGGAAGGAGAGGAGGTCAAAATGTAGCACTTTGCATGTAGCACAACCTCTTTGCACATTTCCTGATGGTGCACTGGAGGCATAGCTGCAGTTGGCGAATGTAAAACCATAAACTGCTCTCCCTTTTAAGACCCTTGTCAAGCTAACACAGGAAAATACGACTCAACTTTAACTGAGACTCCTACAAGTGACCATATCCATGGATTACTGCATGTCAAGTATGTACCACCAGCTTCAGATGGCTCAATTTGCATTTGAGGTAGCACCTTGCCCTGCTGCATGTGTCATAGAAGGCCTTCCGTGCTGGGGATAAAAGTTATAGTAGCTCTAAGAATAATAACAATAATGATATTTTATATTATGATAACATGTATAATATTTTTGCACAAACTTACTCTTCAATCCTAATACAAACTTCTGTAAAGTCTAGCTTCATTAAAAATGTTTTGTGAAACTGCACAACTCAGCCCCCATATAGGGTTTTAACAGTGGTGAAAGTCTGGTATTTGTGACTGCATTAGGCATACAGGGTTCATTTTAGTCTGCTGCAGAGGTCTGACTTCAGCCCTTCTACACTGGAAACCTCACAGTTTAGTTTTCCAAATCAGCCCCCATAAAGTGGCCCCTTTCTACCTCAGGACCCATAGCAGCCACATGGGCTGCTATAACTTTTGGTATGCCACTCTGCACTGTGAAAAGTCCAAGCAGTCTCTAATCACTGCAGTGCATGTGGACAGAGATAGTCTGTAAATACGTTGCTGGACATCAGCAGTGTACTCATACCTACAGGGCACTTTAAGAATACAGAACTTGCAAGCCCTACACTAATCTGTCCTTATGTACTTAAGCAGCAAGCACTCCCTATACTTTCCCTATGACAGCTAAGCACATTGTCAATATAGCTGCTAGAAGGCCAAACATTTAAAGTAAGGGGGCTGGCTTATACAAACATTCCTTATTGGAATCGTATCTTACCTATGTTCAGGGAATGCATTACTAGTAGCTGGTTTCAAGAACATTAGTCCATCAGGTCCACAAATCGCAAATGGGCTGGGTGCACCTTTAACCCATGTTAGTCCCAAACAGGAATCTCATCCAAATTCAGCTGAAACCCCCTACCACCAACAGATTCCTGTGCAAAACTTCTATACAAACATAGATTTCCCCCGCTTTGGCAATGAATCATGATGTGGGATTTCTGCTTCATTTTGTCCCCCTTTGTAGAGGCTACTAAATGGTTAGCAATGATCAGTCAAGGAAGTGGTCACCTGCTGACTGGCTGTTATATGGGACAGGGAGACCCTATAGAGGCTTTAAAACATCTAGAACATTATGAAGAGGTCTGTCAGGAATTGAAAAGAGGCTAAATTATGTATATTTGGCATGGATCACCAAAGCTTTGCATAATACTGCCGCCATGGTATTGGCCCAGTTACTAGAGAATCAGCTGATGTATCACAAAGTGTAACATATCATAACAGATAAAACACAGACAGAGGCAGAGAGATCATAGACTCTCCTTATAGACTTAGGCAGATAGATCATACACACTCCAGATAGATAGAACCCTATAGAGAGGGACTGCAGTGCTACTGTGCTACTTTGACGCAGTGCTCCCTAATTATTTCTTGCAGCTTCCTCTAAAATACTAGGATGCCTTTAAAAGGAGGATTATGACAATATGATGTACTTACCCTGTACAATAATATAGTGAATCATCTAGACCACTGCTCACTTTTAACTTTTTAGTGTCCATGTATACAGAAAACAGCCCTCCGATGATCACATCTCCTCTCTGGTAATATTCATATTCAAATGAAGGGGACAGAGAATAGAGATGACACATAGGTAAAGTCTTATTTCTAGGTGGAGAGTGAGACTTTCCTTGTGGGATGGATACAAACTCAGAGAGGACAAGGAGGATGAGGAATCCGTCCATGACAGAAGACAGTCACCAACAGCAGTGTGTTTCCTCTGTACTGGAGAGGTTCATCTCCAGAACCTTATATACAATATTGAAGATTAATATAGAATGGAAGGGAAATGTCTGGGGAAAATGTTAACTCTCATATAATTCTCAACATCCAAAATAAAATGTTTATCTTTAAATCTTTAAAATCTTTATATAACTGAATAATAATATGAATCCTCTGTTAGCTTTGAGCTAAAGCCTTAAGCGGTTAGTGATTTAGGAAGTGAATCTGCTTGGGTTCAGTGCACAGGCTGTGTGTCAAACACATTGTAAAGTTTAGAAATTGCAAATTCATTGAATATTGAAGTCCATGGGATCGAATTATGAAAATCAATACCATTTTCATAGCTAATAGGCAAGGGATCATCAAACAAATAACATGGGGAGCTGGGCACTGCCATGGGGAACATGTACCAATGCAAAAATCAATATTTAAGCATACTGATTAGTGGGGAGAGGATCTTATATTTTATGCCACATCAAGGGCAATATGAGAAAAGGACCATTCCTTTCAATTACATGCCAAGGAGATAGGGAGAATTACTGAGCAGTACAGTTCTCAGGGACTGTATTAGTGACACCATATTCTGGTATCGCATATTTTGCATGTGTAATATATTTGTTTATATTTCATTATTGGTTGGCATTAATACAGCTCTCCGATCTCATTTATTATATTTCTAAAGAAAATACCCTTTTAGGGAATTTTATATGCAACACCTGAATTTGTATCAAGAGGTAACAGACCTGAATGAATCGATGGGAGTAGCATCCATAACTGATCAATAAGCTATAGGAAAATTTGCTCTAAAAGAATAAAGCTTAAGCCCTCAGCTCTATACAAATTGGCCATTGGCACAACAGTTTTATCAAAAAGTTTGTTGTGAGCTTCTGCTTCATAGAACCATATGGCTTTGACTTCAAAGTTTACTAAAATGCCACAGAAGAGTGCACTGAAACACTTTAAATCCATAACCCCTCATTCTCTGAACCCCTTCCCATCCCCATATTCACAATTATTCTATAATTATTTAAAATATAGATTTCAGGTATGTGTTTGGTAGAAATTGGACAGTGCCATGACAGTAAGTAAACAATTGGACAGTGTCATGAGCACCTGAATAGGCAGCAAATAGAAAGAGCTTTGCAGTGTGGGCCATCTGCTACCGACAGCACCCCACCCCTGTGGTCCATGGCATCTGTCTGCAGGGCATCGACTAAGATCAAAGTACCAGTTGTTTAGTTACCACATGTGTGAGGAGACTATGAATATGCACCAAAGAGCGCAGTGGGATCAGCATCTTAATGATAACACTTAGCAGCAAAAGACTACAGACAGACCTAGAAAAGACCTAACACATTTTCCAACCTAGACCCTTTACTGCTACCAATTGCCCTAACAGGTCCCAGTTACGCTGTGAGAACGATATATAGTTTATATAGTTTATATTTTGAAAATGTAATGCTCTGTTTAGTTAATTATATAGTTAATTGATAGACCATAAGTTATTATCGGCGTCATCATTAATGATGCACTCAGTAGTTTTATGTTGTATTTTACTCTTTGAAGAAATGTCATTAGGTTATCTTGACTAAACAAGGATGGTTTCATTGTGGTGGAGACCCTCCCTCTTAAAAGGTATAACATCTATTCGCTTTACGTCTCATTGATTACTTTAAAAAGTTACTGTATGACTATTTGTTGTAAACTCGCTATATACTTTTCAATAAAATCTTATTGCTAAAAAAAAAAAAGACCACAGGCATGAGTTTCAGCCAGCATGGGCAGATATATAACATCTCCTTGATGGCCCACTGGACAAATTTGTTAGTGGTTGGGAAGGGTGCAGGATGGAAAACTGGTGGTGCTTCCCCAAGTCCTGCACATTGCTGATGGTGACAGCACAGTCAACTCTCCCCCTCTTTTCCGCAATGGCCTCATTCATTGATCCCTCAGTACCACTGGTCTTCCCCAAATTCCCCAGATCCTATACAACAGCCCAGGCAAATTTGCCTTGTTACTTTGCAACAGGTATGCATGGGGATCAAGAAGCACACTGAGCTAAAGATTCTGAAAGTTCTTCAGGGGCAGACAGGTTGAGAGGTGGCTGACCCAAACCTAGTTTGTGTTAGGCCAGGTTGTATGTGACAATGGCACCAACCTGCTGGCCTTCAGCAGGGAAAGTTCACAAACATGTACCTTGCCTGTCATATGTTCGAATCTGGAGGCGCAGTGATTCCTAGTTAGGTACCTTGTTTTTCTGGATGTCGCGTGGCAGACTTGAAGAATGTGTGTCCACTTTAGGTGGTCATACATGAATTGTTCCTCAGGCAGAAATGCAGTAGCAATACAAGTTGCTGGCCAACCACCTGATATGTGATAGACCCATGTGCTGGAACTCCATGTTGATCATGCACCAGCAGCAGTGGACCATTACTATGTCAGTGGCTCCTGATTCAAGATGTGTACAACATTATGTAACTATTCAAAAAGGTGGCTAGAATAGTGAGTTGCATTTAGGTGAGGATTATCTTTAGTTGCTAGAGTACACAGTGTGTAAGGTGCCAGCAGGACTTTTTTTGTGCTACCTCCATTCCTGTGAGGCATAGGCATCAGAAGGAGGGTTGGGGTGCTAGTGGGAAACAGGGGCAAGGAATAATGTTTGGGTGCTGGCGGTTATGAGGAAGGTTGTGGTACTGGAAATGATAAGGAGGACATTTGGTTAAGGTTCAAGGAGGGCATTTCACCCCTCCTAATCCAAAGAGAAAATCTACATCCCCAAAGCATCCCCTCTGTTTTCCCCCCAATTGCCATGACTATAATTAGATTTGTTTATTTTGGTGTCTGGCTCCAGCGCACTGGAGGTGTAGCTGCAGAAAAAACATCAGAGCAGAGTCTGACTGCCCTCGCACAAATTGGCTTTGGTTTTCTACTTGTTCATGACACAGGTAAATATGCTCTTTGCATGCTGCGCATCACTGCATACTTTGGTTATACATTTGTGTGCACCAAATGACACCTCACACCAGGGGCTGACTGGCAACTTTTAGCCCAGGGGGCAAATACAACCCAGAGGCCCATGGTGCAGCAACTTGGCCCCCCTCCCGCTCTGCCTCTTCTCTGCCTTCTCCCCGCCCCTGTCTGCCACTTTTGCCATCCATGTAACAGTAGTGAATGGTCGGCTGATGTGAGGACTCCTAGTAAGTTCATGAAAGGGGTGATTGGCTGGGGGAAGGTGCTCTCCTCCCACTGTGCTCCCTACATGGTTCTGGCCTTACTCCGCTCCATGTCTGGTACTTAGGCACTCTCACCCACTGTAGACCGCCGCTGGCTGTCCATGCTTCTGGGCTGTGAGCTGTGGGAGGAGAGTGGGAGGTTAGTGGGAGGGGCTGGACAGTGTCAGTGTTCTATAATTTTTCCCGATCCTATACATTTTCTCGACTGTGTCACTTCCAGTGGGGCCGAGTCATCCGAATCAGCTGTTTTCATGACCCCCTTTCTTCATGGCATGTGCACCTGGAAAGCGTCCGTGAAATCCTTTTAGCGGGGCCAGTGACAGGCCCCCTGACGGCCGCGGGCAGCGGCCGTTTTTAAAGGCAGCACAGAGGCCCGGGGGGCAATTGCCACCCTGCCCCCCGGCCCAGTCCGCCCCTGCCTCACACCATATCTGTCATACAATTTAGGCAATCCTCTAACACAAGATGTACAAGGCCTAAAGTTGAGAGGCAGTGTTTCTGAACTATGAAGTATTTATTTTTGAAACAATATTTAGCATGTAACATGTTTACATTTTTATATTTTTTCCTTTGTTTGACCATCCTCGCTCAGTTGAAGCAAACATGAGCAGGGATGTCAATTAAATCTGGTAACTACCTTTAAAAAAATAATGTCCTAGATTTAAAAACAATCTTGTCACAATGGAAAAACTGTAAAAAAAAAAGGGGTGTCTTGCAAGATAAGACTGCCTTTTCAGACACTTGCCTCACACAGATTGAATCAATCCCACTTTGTAGATAAAAATGTCTCAAATGTTAAAAAAGTCTCTGATTCACAGACAGAATAAGATGAAGGCTTTTTATCCTATTCAAGGAGCGAGAGGCCAACAGAAACATGACCTTTAATAAAAGTTTTGAGAGCCAAACACTGGTGAAAACTGAGCCATAATCCCACATGCTAACAGTATTTTTTATTTTTATTTGTTTAAAAAAATATTTAAGTATTAGAATTTTTACATTATTTAATGTTACATTTTTTGCGTTATTTTTTTCATTGCAAGGCCCTGCCCTGGTCAAGCAAACATGATCAGCAAGAATGATCACTTGTTTATAAATTATTTACAAGTGATTGTATCCATGGGTCGCTCAGTGTTAACTCTGCAGCACTAGCTGGAGGTGACCCAGAATATGCTTGATGTTCTAGCCTGCTGCATGTATCATGTCAGAGACGTCAATCACTGCAGTGAAGGGAACTTGTGACTGAGATTTGCTGAGCTGCATTTTTTAAACCTGTGGTGAGGGTATGCATTTTTTGGGGTGCAAACTTTTTAGTGGTCCCATTAACATGAGTTAAACAATATAGCATTGTAAGGAAGTGATCATGTAAAAACATTATATCTGGGTGGACCTAAATAAAGTAGTGGTTTCAGGCATAATGTTCCATTATCTTGATAGTATCAGTGAACTCTGTAACAAAATTACATAGGAAACACTGATACTATCTAGAGAACTCATGCTATCTTACTCATGATTTTCTACTACTACACTTCCATATATACCAGTGGTTCTCAACCTGTGTAACCTCAGGACCCACATGTGTCCTTGGTCGATAAGTCGTGACCCAAGTTGCACTGCAATGGAATGCACGGCATTGCGGTACTGCACGTTCCGATGTGGGCAATACAACTGTGGGTGGGAGGTGCAATTGAGGTGCCATTCAAATGGCAATGCAATGCACTTCTCATACCAAAACGTGTGGTAGGTGCGATTGCGAAGTACAGTGTGTTAATCGCACGTGTCTGTGCAATTAACGCACTGTACTAGTGTGAATGGGCCCTCAAAAACACACAACTACAGACACAATCTCACACACACCCAGTCTCCCTACCTTATGAGAACTGGAGTGGATCCTTAGCTTGGGGTCCGGTGTGGGCTGCAGTACTATGATGAAGCTCCATCCATATGTGCAGTGCTTTACAGATCCCTTGCACACCCTGTAGAGGTGCCGGGAGCAAGTATGCTACGTCACACCGGTCCAGGCATCTCTACAGGACATGCGAGGGAGCTGTAAGCAATGCACATATGGATGGAGCCCACCCTACCTCAAGCTGACACTCGGCACAAGGCAGCATATTTTGAATAGCTGCTTGGCGCAAGAACTGACAGTGCTGCGCTAGGGGGGGCTGAGGACCCTCTCAACTAGAAAAGTGGAAGGCACACGGGGACTCACTGAACACAGGGTCGCGACCCACTTTTGGGTCACGACCCACCAGTTGAGAACCAAGGATATATACTATGTAAACGGAAAATTTGACACACAAATACCATGCAGCTACTAAAATATATCCTATAAATAGCTAATAGCCAAAAAAACGGGTAATATTAAATGTTTCCTAACATAATGTAAAAAAAAAATCTGTAATTTTTCCTAATTATAGTAAAAAATAAAAACCCCAGTGGTGTTCAAATACCACTAAAAGAAAGCTATATCTGTCCCAAAAAAATGGTCTATAATTCATTTCAGTACAGCGTTGCATGTCGGAATAAACGTCAGTCAAAGTACTGCAGCGTTGAATACTGAAAAATGGCCTGGCCAGGAAGGGGGTCTAAACACCTGGTCTTGAAGTGGTTAAAGGAGAACTATGGGTAAGTGTTTTTCCCAATAGTTCTCCTTGGGGTCACGGGAGGACATAAACTAGCATCCTCCTGTGACCCAAAGCTCTGTATATCGCGAGCTACAGCTCACGGTATACTGAGACCGCCGCAGTCGGGATGGATCCCGACATTACTGTCGAGATCCACCCAGCTGCGTGAGAGACAGCTGGCTCTGCCTATCTAGAGCCAGAGCCAGCTGTGCCGCCCTCTCCTCCATCCATTCCACCAGTCAGCGCTGGAGGATCAGAGGAGGGAGGGGGGAATCCCTGCATGGAGCCATGACTTAAATATAAAAATATGTAAATATATATGAATCAAAACATGGGTGACAACCCTGTGAATAAATAATCAAATAAACCTACCAATATGAATATAAAGTATCAAAAAACAGATGTCCATATAGGACTAAAAAAGTGCTGATGTACAAACAATCAGAAGGAAAGCTACATTCCTCAATAAGATAAGTGAATAAATGTAACAGGATATTACAATGTAAAAACCATAAAACTAAGTATATCAAAGTGAGCTAAAATATTATATAACCATTCAATAAAAATATTTCATAAATATGTGAAGAAGTGCAAAATAGCAGTGAAAACAGTGAAGCAAATGCACCAATCAAAATTGTATTGAAAATAAAAAATAAAATAAAATATAAAAAAGGAGAAAAAATGAAAAAAATGCAAAGAATGAAAAAACACAAGTCCTTCCAAAAATTTCAGTCCGTGGTGTGAACTAACAAAAAATGCACCAAAAAATATATATACGAACAAAAATAAAATATATCAATCAATATGAATAAAAGATCGTTCTGGTGAGAGTTCCACAATTCTTCCTCACCACTGGGGAGGACTAAAAGGGAATTAAAAAAGAGATTGGAAGAGCACATTAACAATATTAAAAAAGGTTTTACCAAACATAGCTTATCCAGACATTATAAAATACATCACAATCAAAACCCTCAGTCTCTAAAAATATGTGGATAGAATAAAAAAATCATTGGAGGGGTTCAAATCTCATAAAAGAAATTTCAAAAAATGAATCCAAATGGATTTTTCTTCTGGACACTATGGCACCGAGGGGGTTAAATATAGATTTTGATCTTAATTGTTTTTTAACTAATTATTAATATGGATTTATATATATATAATTTTTATATATTTCTAATATGCATTTCTGTATTCATATAATGTGCATTTTATACATTTCAACCTTATCTAGTGTAGTATTTTAAAATACAACTTTCCATATACTTATCTTAATGATCATTGAATTTTTAACATTTTTACATATGTTTTTACTTTATTTTCTACTCAATTTATTGAATTCGTGATTTATATAGATTTAACTTGGAATACCTTGATTTTAACTTGGAATACCTTTGTAGTCTCTGCTGTAAACGAATATGTTAGGTACAAGAGGTTATACCGTGCTCCTATTGGTTGTAGGGGTTAATGGTATGAACCTTTTGAGTTGATTGCTTTTAGAGACTGATTAAATTATGTGATTGCTTAATTATTAGGGGTATATTTGAAATGGAGCCATGACTGACAGTCACAACTCTCTGCATTAAACACATGCTTACATAAATAAATTATATACAAAACACTCTGGGGGGAATTTATCAAAACTGGAGCAGACAAAATCTGGAGCAGTTGCCCACGGCAACCAATCAGCATCTCTCTTCAGTTTGCGCAGGTAAGATTTGACAATGAGACAGATAAGCTGATTGGTTGCAGTGCAAATCTGCTCCAGAATTTGTCTGCTCTAGTTTTGATAAATTCCCCCGTCTATGCTCAAAACAGGAGAAAATAAGCCCAGATCCAATACAGCATATTAAAGCCCTAGTTCACATCTATGCAATGCTGGAGGCCACATTGAACAGCATTGCATGGGACACTGTTTCTGCACTACAGTGCCATTATTTATGGGCACTATGGAGCCTTCTTTGTATTCTTAATATGCACCCAGAACTCTGAGGGATATATATACAGAGACTCTGGAAACTTTGCCATAATCATCTGTGTAGACACGATATAGTGAGCCGTTACTAAGGCGGAAGAGGTGTTCTCTGCTATGGCAGCTTTGGGACCTTCCCCCTGACTTTATACATCAAGTGAAAGGGGATTGGCGTTATTTGACCTTGTTCTAAGGTCTGTATATGAGGTGAGCAGCACCCCTGTGGGTGATTAGTGATTGGGAACTGCTGGAGGTATCATGAACTAAAATATCATAGGTTTTTCTGCATGTATAAATGAAATTCACTTTATTAAGTTAGATACTTTGCATTGATGTGGATATGAGTGAGTTGTAATTGGATCACATTTACATTTTGTGACACACATGAATTAGAATTAACTTTCTGACACACGGTATAGAGAGATATAACGCAACGCATTTTTAATATACTGTATTTATTGCATTGCACCACATTACGTGGTTAATTTTTAAAATGCATTGTGGTGAAATGCAATTTTAAAAAAAAGGATCATGCGCTTCTTTAGTGTGATTCAGTAAGTAGCCCATTCAAAAATGTTTAAAAATGCCCTACACCACACGCTCTTTGCACAGAATGATGTCTTTCAAAACATATCCACAAAAGTATACTCCTAATTGTAAGTTACATAGCTAGGTGATTTCATGTCCAGCAGATACTTAAGATGATCTATAAAGCAGAAACTGTAATTGCACTAAATTATTCATAACATTATTATCCACATTAAAAATGGGGAATCAAACATTTTTTTTAGTATGTTAAAGTCTAAAAACTGGATGAACAAATGATGAAAGAATGTTTTGATAGGTAACATTTTACTCCTGATGAGATCAGTGTTAGCATTTTATTAAAATCTTTACACCAACATGATCTTTCTGGAATTCATCTCAGGTTTAAAAAAAAGGATGTACAGTTTTGGGAAAAATATACCGCCAAGTACACCTGCACTGGAGCTCAGTATAGCGAATATCTCCACAGTCACCATGTATTTCCCTCTGGTGCTCAGATAGGCCGGGATCATGGCAATCCAGACACTGCAGAAGACCAGCATGCTGAAGGTGATGTACTTGGCCTCATTGAAACTGTCCGGTAATGTCCTCACCATGAAAGCCAGAAGAAAACTCACAGCTGCCAGAAGCCCCATATAACCCAACACAGAGTAAAAAGCAATTACTGACCCTTCATTACACTGAATGATGATCTTCCCAGGATAGGAGTACATGCCATACTCATGGTGGGGAGGAGACACTGACAGCCAAATAACACAGATCAGAACTTGGACAGAGGAGCAGCTCAAAAATACAAAATAAGACACTCTGACCCCCACCCACTTTCTCCAGGAACTTCCAGGTTTGGTAGCTTTAAAGGCAATGCAGACTGTCATAGTCTTGGCCAGAACACAAGAGACAGCGATGGAGAAGAAGATCCCGAATGACACTTGTCTCAGCATGCAAGTTATATCCACAGGACGACCAAGGAACAAGAAGACACAGAGGAAGCTCAGCAAGATGGAGATGAGAAGGATGAAGCTCACAGTCCGGTTATTGGCTTTTACTACTGGAGAGTCCCAGTAGTAGATAAAACTGAATAATATAAATAATGTTATGGCTGAAAAAAGTAAAACAGATAATGAAAAAATTGTAACAATTACATCATTTTCATAGGACAAAAAAATATATGTTTTTAGAACACATGTGCCTTTTGTCTCATCTGGCCATTCTTCATTGGGACATTTGTGGCAGGTTTCACTGTCTGTTAAATATAAAAAAACACATGTAAATAATATGTGATAGCATTTTGCTAACAATTTTATGCATATTATCTGGAATGTGGGAATTTTTTGAGAATCTCAAACATCTGTACTATATTATATACCAATCATATGTGTACCATGTATGTATACGGTATATGTATCATACTGCAGCTTTGGTCCCCCAACATTAAAAAAAAGACTTTTGAAATAAAAAAAAACATGTTTTTCTTTTTTTCTAGGGGACTCAAATAAAGCAAATATACTCACCTTGGTCTCACTGTGGTGAGTGCTTACCTCTGTTCCCCTCTGCTCTGACGATAGATTACCCTCGGCATCCTCACGTCTAATGCAAGTCAATTGACCTGCATTAGATGTGATGAGGTCAGTGGTTCTAATATTTATTTAATAAAGAATCCAGATCAAACAAATAAATGTACCCAGCAGAGTTTGTTTTTATATTTTCACCCATGCACTGCATGTTCACCATGTTCACAAATAGCTGGCTTCAACTTTTTCATATCTGCATCCTTGAACTTCCTGTTCAGCACAAGATCACAATCATCAATCTCAATCATCTTGTAGAAGGGAGGAGGGCGGGTGTCAGGAACCAGAGCACCTGCTGGTGGCACTGTGGTCTTTAGACCTAAAGCATGTAGTCCCAGTGTCCACCAGTGGGTGTCTCCCAGTCAGCAGTCCCCAGCAATTAATATTTACCTGATACTGGCTGCTGAGAGGATAATTAGACCCCTCCTCAGGAAGCTCTTGTTGCCTCAGCAACAAGAGCTGAGTGTGCCCATGACTGTGTATATGTTGTATATAGTTAGTTAGGTGTTTGCACTCTTCACTTGTGTTTGCTGGTTTGTTTTGATTTTCACCTGCATTGGTTCACTGTTTGGGTCAGTGATATCACGTAAATTGGTGAAATGGTTCATCTTTGTACCATATCTATCTGGCCTTCCTGTTCATTGAATCAAGTAAATATTATATTTTGGGTACATTCCCCAAAAAATCATCCATCTGACATGCTGTGGTTATGTAGCACATTCTTACCAGTTACATTGGACATCTCTCCCTCAGAACATGGGATGCAGTCATAGCAGCAAACATGGATTCTTCCATTAGTAGCTTTTCTGTACCCATAAGGACATCTGTCATTACATCGGGATTCTGGAATCTTGGATTTGATGAGGAATATAAAATAGAAACAATCATTAAAAATAGAATAGAAATAGAAATGCAATAGCAATTTGAATAATATTTTCAATATTATAGCTTGGATCAATGATTTGCCAATCTACCAGAAATGTGACCTTTTTGGTAATGTATTACAGGGATAAGTAAAATTGAGAGATTTCACTCCAGCAAAACATTTATAATTGTGGACATTTTGCTAAAATGTTTCCATTTCACAAATGAAGGCAAATATAAGGTACTTTTAAGTCCATTTAATCTATTCTTGAACTGTTTTGGGGCCAAAAAAACATTAGGATAACCCTTTCTCTAGCGCTAACCCTAAGTGATGTCAAACCTAGTAAAAATCCTAATAAACAAAGCCATGTCTGATAAACAAAGCCATGTCATTGAGAGATTCAGCAATTTTGCTGAAATTTAGGAAAAATCTATTTTAGTGAAATGTATTGGAGCCAGTGGCCTTTATTTCTCTTTCAAGGTTTTCCACAAGACTGTCTGTGGGCATTTGTGATCATTTAGCTTTAGGAGCTGTGAGGTCAAGATCTAAAGTTGTGTGAGAAGACCTGGTTCACAACTACCATGCCAGTTCTTTGTTTGGATGATAAATACAAAGTCGTTTGAGGCTAGAAAATGCTAAAGGATCAATACTTGCCATAATCTACATAACAGACAATGCATAGCTGTAATATATTAACCTCCTTGTGTTGGTATTAAGGAAAAAGAAAAAAGGAGTTTTGGAGGCAAACAATGACAAATAAATAGAAAACAATATATTTGAATGAGCTTCAAATAGAAAACAGAAATTTGAAAGCAAATCTGCAACTCCAAACAAAAAGGTTTTGTGCAATAAATGTTGTGTGCCTTTTGAGGGTTGCAGAACACCCACCACCTCTCTTTAGACTGAACATACAAAATTGAAAATGAAACATTTCTTACAGTGGCATTTTTCCATGAGATGTTGTTAACTTCAATATTAAAAACATTGTTATCATCTAGAGTCGTGTTGAAAACAAGCAATGGCACTGTGACAAATTTAAAGTCGGTCTTGGTTTTGTAAATGACAAGGTTTGCTAAAATCAGCTTGGTGGGGACTTCTGCTTGATCATTAAAGAAGATCTCTGCTCCAGTGGAATCCAAATAATTAACCTTTTTCACGTAGCTGTGCAGCTTCAGTGGGAGAATAAAAATAATATGTCAGTAATCTATATATAGAGACGGGTTCACAACTAGGGATCAGCAAATGTTTCACATTTTTTGGATTGGCAACATGTTGGGGAAAACTAGACATGTGCACCAGCAAAAAATTTGTTTAGTTTAGTTTCGTTTTGAAAAAAAAAATTCGTTTAGTTTAGTTTCGTTTTGAAAAAAAAAAAAATTGTTTAGTTTAGTTTCGTTTTTCGAGTCCATTCATCAGACTGTAAAAAAAAAGTCTTTCTGCAGACGGTAAAAAAAAAAAAATAATAATTTTGCTGCGGAATTCGTCCAATAGCAAAATGAGAAATTACATTTAAGTCAATAGGAGAATGCCAATTCAAAAGCAAAGAAAAAAAAAATCTTTATCCCCTTACCTTACCCGGGACTAGAACCGGCGACCTTAACTATGGCAGACCTGTCCCCTACCCTCTACGCTATTGCTTCTGTACTTTAACCATACAACTGTTGGAGAAGGTAACTGTTGTATTTTTTTTTCCTAATGTCATTTTGCTGCAACGAAATTCGTTTAATAACGAATTTTGGGAAATCGGGAATTTCGGATTCGTTTGCATTCGGCTTAGCTTTAATTCGGAATTCGGATGCATCCGAATCTCCAAATTTCCGAAAATTCGTCCAAAACGAATTTCGGAGCGAACCGAATCGCACATGTCTAGGGAAAACCTGGACATTTTGGCAAAATTTCACCATTTTGGAGAAATGCATCAAAGCCAATAGGGTAGGCTGACCATATTTCCTTGAGCCAAAAATAGGTCATTGGGATGGCAAAAATGGGATGATTTTTATATTCTGTATTCATGAAAAGGTAAGATAATAACAAAAGATTCATGACAATATATTAGATGTGTACAGCATAAAGCTTTGGACAAAATTAATTATTATGCTGTTTCAGATTCGGAGTCAACAGGCCTCCGAATCCGAAACTGCACAATGAAGAAAAAAAAAAAGAGCGGTGGTACGTCCACATGCATGCATGCATAGAAACAATGGGCACTGCCATAGTGGGGCACCCAAGAGGGTGTTGTGTCTTCTTATGTGACATTGGATGCACCAAGATGGCGGCACCCATACAACAAATTACTGTATGCTCGAATATATAGTAATTTGAATTCAGATGAACTGCTGAATTGACAGAATTTTGGCAGTTTGGCAGTATGGCAAACTGCCAATTTTGGCAATTTGTCCAAATGCAAATGCACATCTCAACAATCAATCAACAATTATTCTTCAGTGACATAATTCATACAATGCAGTGCATTATTTCTGCACATTTCTCCCTTCCTATACTGCCTCATATCCTTCCATTGTGTCAGTCTGAGGAGCAGAGAACTATGTCATTAACCTTGAGATTTCATAACAGCCTGGAGAACTCCCATGCTGAGATAAAAGCTCTGCTGTTGATCATATAAAATGGCTACTTAAAGTCCCCACCAGTGCTTAATGTTCCTCTGTGGCAGCACTAACTAGGGGAAGTTACCT
Source organism: Nanorana parkeri (assembly GCF_000935625.1). Lineage (NCBI taxonomy): Eukaryota > Metazoa > Chordata > Amphibia > Anura > Dicroglossidae > Nanorana > Nanorana parkeri. The sequence continues at coordinate 115,458 of NW_017307251.1, forward strand.
ATAGACACAGTGTGCACTCTGTGTGCCTATAGGTAACTTCCTCCCAGTCAGAACTGCCAAAGAGGAAGAATGATTGCTGGCGGAGACTTCTTAGGAGTGCGCTCTGTGTGCCTCCTTAATGTGACTGGCTGGTTGCACGGATGTAGAAGTTAAGACCCACACAGACTCAGAGCACCCTCCTAAGAAGGAAAATGGGACAAAACTGATTATTTTTTTATAAACGACGGAATGGGGAAAAAATTAGGAAATAACGATACTGTTCCATTTAAAACAGGACATATGGTCAGCCTACAATAGGAAGGGATACATCAATGTGTTTTTTTCCAGTAAATATGATTAAAAGGAATTAATAGGATTAAGGGGCACATTTATTAAGTCAATATTGCTATCTGAACTATTATGCATCGCTATGCCATGCACACTGCGATCCATCCCATTCATAACAAACAGGCCATGGCGTATAGTCAGCAAACCACCACAGTATTTTCTGCTAAATGGAGCAATGAAAGCTCTGTGATTGGAAGTGAACAGGTCACGTGACAGAGGTATTCTCCCAGCTCTCTTTCTTCTTTTTTACATTACAATTTATTTTGAGTCCTAAAATAAATACATCTGCTTCATGAATGTGCAAAGCCATACTGCTGCTTTTTACATAACCACTAAAACATACATTGTTATTCTGTCCTTTTGTCATTGGCTGTGATAGATCAATCAATTAGTCTCACTTGGTATAATGCAAGAAGAGGTAATTCACAAAAATGAAGAAGCCTGGGCTCATATACTCAGTTCAATTAATAAGGTACAGCTGTGTGTAACTTTAAACATCCAATCATGTGCAAGGTACAATTTTGTTTATTCTTGTGTTTCTATTTCCGTGCATGTGAATGGGTACTCATGCTAAAGACAGCCTCTTCTTATTCTCTAAGCTAGGTTAACAAGCTAGTCCTTTAGTAAATTAACTCCGGTGTCTTTTTGTAGCACTGTCATTTGGGTGTAGCGCATGCCCTACTTTTTTCATGTCACACCACTGCAGCACAGTGATTTGAACTAAACACAAAGGACACAGGGCACGTTACCTTGTGGTTTTCCAAGGCATCACACCCATTGTATTTATCTGTCAAAATATACCACTAACAAACAATGGGGTTCTTTTCTTGGTAAATATTAGCAGGGGGAGCAATCCAGATAATTCCTTTAGTCTCCTTTTTACAACTGTACATAAAGCAGAGTTGATTTATAACATATGTTTAACATTTTTATATAGGGATGCACCGACACAGATACTACTATCAGTATCAATGCCGATACTGAGTATTTGGGCGAGTACTCATACTCGCCCAAATGCTCCCAAATGCTTCCAATGCTGATGACGAGGTAGCATGGAGCCAGCTTCAGTGGCGTGAAATGACTTGATGCCCAGCTTCCTGATTGGTTGGGAAGCTAGCGATCAGGAAGCCGGGTGGCGAGTCATTACCCGCCCCTCAGCTGCCTGATTGGTTAGAAGAAACAGTAGAAAGGCATCATGGCACACTCACAAACCAGCATGTAAAACAACTTGTCTCACCACTGAGGTTAATAACAGAGGTTTGGATACACGTCTTCTGCAGAAAATGTGAAAGCCGCAATGCCGCGCCAAGGCACCTCTTATAGTGCGGTCCTAACTCTAAACTATGAGAGTCTCCATCTTGGAGCACATGGGGGCAGAAGATTTCAAATTGGGTGCAGGTTTGTCAGGATGAAGCCCAACCTCCTTTTCTGCAGAAGACGTGTGCCATGATGCCTTTCTACTGTTTTACTGTTCAAAGCCCATTTCGTGTGCACCTTACTGTATAACTGGTGACAAGTTGTTGAGTGCGTTTGTCGTTTGTTTTGCTTGATTGGTTAGAAGGACTCCTCCATGCTTCCTCATCACCTGATGATGAGGGAGCATAGATATGGCTTTCCATTTGTTGGGTGGCGAGTCATTACACACCACCCAGCATCCCAGCTATTTAGGAAGCCAGGTGGTGAGTCATTATACGCTGCTCGGCTTCCTTAATGACTATTAACTAGTATCAGTGTTTAGTATCGGCCAGTACCGAAAAAAAATATTAGTACTTGTACTCGATACCAAAAAAACAATATTGGTGCATCGCTATTTTTATATTTTTTTTTTGTTGTGCAAGAGACTAGAGGAGTGTAAACCTTGTATTATGACACGTTTTGCTTTCTGTGTCCTGATGGGAAGATTTCTCTTCACTTCCTGCTTTGGAGACTCATCTGGAAAAAAAATTCTATTTTCTGTCACAGTAACAATGGTCACTAGGAGAAACCTCCCCTCATTCTGAGCCTGATGAAGGGGACCCCCTGCGGCCCCGAAAACGCATGTATTGGATGGAAATGTGCCATTAAAATGGATTATTGATTTACAAAAACGGTGTGCTGGTGACATTATTCTTCTTTTCACCTCCCCCATAAGGACACATATAAACAATAAAAGCTATTTAGAGGGTCATAAAAAAATCTCTTTAGAACATTCAATGATGCATTCAGAGACGTAACCAATGTTGTTAATAATTTTGTTTGATTTTAAGATTCAATTTTGAAATGAATAAGGTGTCCCAGATGAAAACCACATTCACTGTTAGAATTTTGTTGGTTTGTGAAACATTTTCCATCCTGCTCTTATATTTTTTTCATATCTATAGTCAAAAATTATTGTCCGCTTGACCCCATTATCTGCTAGAAAATCAAATGAACGTTCCACAAACTACTGTTTTCAAATGAAATGCTAACTGTGTATATCCGACCTAATTATTCCATCTGAAAGCAAAAAAGTTTGCCTTTCCATACACTTTAGTATTATTTACATACAGCCTTTAGAGAAAAATCCGAAAACCATAGCTTGTACTAAGGAGGGCTTAAAAGGTACTCCCCATTATATTTTAGTGATGGATGTGCCCCCTTGTTGTCAGTTTTAAAGCGGACCTTTACCCATATCTTTCAAATAACAAAAAACACACCTTTAGAAATGTTTAGTAATGATAAACTACAAACACATACTTCTAGATAATTGCTGGCTTTGTATTCTTTGCATACCTTATTTCTCTTTTCTTCCCCAGTCTTACTGGGGCAGATTACTAGCTCTCCTATTACTTCCCTGATTTCTGACACATGTGACTAGACATGTGACCATGCACATGAACTCAGGGGAGGGAAATCCCTTTCCCTGAGATCTCGTGAGATTACAGATGAGATTTCCCAGCAATGCTCTGCTGATGGCAAGGCAATCCCAGTGTGCATTACTTCGACAAACTGAAGTTATTTTGCCCTTTCAAAGCAGGAAGTTAATGCTCTACTGGTGTAAGTATTTAAAAATCACAGCATTTTACACCTGACACGTCTATGTTATTATTCATTATCATACATAGAGGGATGCATTGGTAGAATTTGTTTTGAGTGTAAAGCTCTGCTTTAAATCTAAAACAAAACCGAGGAAACTTATTCTTATGATTTCATTACCAGATGCCTACCCAATGCCACTATGCAGGAATTTTACCAAACATATTACACACTATTTAATGTACTGACAATGTTTATGTACATACTTACTAATTGTTGTAATTTAAATGTGCCTAGTTTGTCTTTTCTGAGCTTCATTCTGTGCAAAGCTTGAGCCATAACATAAACTGAGGTATATGCATAGGAGGGCTTTGAATCCTTGATGTCACAGAACATTGAGGAAATGTGACCTGAGCCTGAACAATTTCGACCAGAAAACTTATATATAAACATTAGTATGTCATTTTTGTGTGGGTTTGGAGAAAGGCAATGGAACAGTTGAAGCCAAATGTCTTCTAGGGTTGGATCGTTTGGTCGGCTGGAGGGATTTGCACTATTAATAAAAGTATCCAGGTTTGGAATTGTTTTTGTTGGTAGTATAAAAATTAAACTGCAATTAATTAAGGAAAAGAAATTAAATTCCATATACTTTGAATTGGTCCAGGAGTCATGAAGTATCAGGGTCTTATTTTCTATAATAGCTTTTAATTCATCAATTACATACAGATAGTTTATAGAGAAATGACCACAAATTAATATGATGCTACCACTCGACCTGGTGGTTAACATCTTCTGTTTATTAGTGTGCTGATTATCTGTAAGTTTAATTATAAACTCAATGCAGATAGCGTGCTGGGTCATCATTTTGCTCAATTCTTGTAATTCTGTGTCTCCACTTCCATCGCTCGGTGTGATAATTCCAACCCAATTCCATCCAAAATGTTTCATACACTTTATAATAGATGTGTAACGGACCCAGTCATCCTGAATGATTCGATAAAAAGTTGGATACATTCTTCTAGTACTAAAAAGGGGGGAAGTGACTTGGTAGTTGATCTAAATAAAATGCTTTAAAAGTTACTATAGATTTTATAT
>NW_017307251.1:119924-130681 GCF_000935625.1 Nanorana parkeri
CCCCCCCCGCTTATAGCTCATTAAAACAATGCTTTATTGCTCCACAGAAGTGATGAAATTGAAAGCTTCATGTATACCTGCATGCCTTTATTATGCCATAGATTAAAGCAAAGATAGATATGAAGGACATACATTATTGCTTATTCTAAAGGTATGCTAAGATGGTCTGAACATATTTGTAGGTACCCTTAGAAAATATTATAAAAATCTGGATCCTCACTTAGATTCTGAACAGTCTTCTGTCATTAGTATCACATGTCTTCCATCTTTTAAACAGGTAGTCCTCTTATTTAAATGAAGAAAAATATCCCTATCCCTTCCTATCATCAATAGGGATGAGCCGAACACCCCCGTGTTTGGTTCGTAATCGAACATTCGAATGGCCGGAATGTTCGAATACGAACTTAAACTCAATGCAAGTGTATGGGGGTTGAATGTTCGACCCCCATACATCTGCCGGTACATGTAGTAAAACTGTGGCTGCAGCAGCCTGTGTCCCTTCAAATTCCTGCTGCTCTCCGCGCCTGTGTTGGGGGAGACAGCGGGGACACAGACCGCTGCATGCCTTTGCTGTCCCCGTTACCTCCGCTGCTGTCCCGGCCTCCAATCCCCTGGTCCGTCCGCTGCTGTCCCGGCATCCGGTCCCCTGGTCCGTCGCCTTCGTCTAGGATCCGGTCCGGCTGTGGCTCCTCTGACCTACCCCCCTGCCTGCTTCCTCTTCATTGCAGGCTGGGAGCCATACCGATCCTGCTATTGGATATTGTAAAATGCAATAGCCAAAAGCAAGCTTGCTATTGCACCCGCCCACTGCCTGCTGTTAATCAGCATGGGGTGGACATGCCATTAAATAAAGTCAAATCTGTAAATCTGTAAAACAAATCCCTCCCTGACTACCATTTGATTTATGATTGGAGGGTCCTTCACCCCAAGCAGCAAGACTATTCTATTCTGCTTCTCATTGTTTACATAATTACTTAGACTACATTTTCATGAGTCACTACCTCTTAGAGTGACCTGCATGTTCTATTGACCTATTGATTATTCCATGATCTGGTCTGGCCACTCCACAGTAATGCTTACCCTAACAGTTCTCAATGCTCCCCATTGAGTGTGGACCTGGCACTTCAATGACTCTCTGATCTCAGGCAGTATCTGCCACCAGGCCACATTGGACACCATTCAAAAGTTCTATTTTAACCATACAGATGAGCCTATCCCCTAGCCTACAGTAGGAGGCTTATGGGGTACTCTGATACAGAAAGGCTCTGGGATAAAAATGGATTGATCGAAAAACTCTTTTGGAAACTTGACAGAACCTACCCACCGTGGAAACCAGTCACTAGTAATAAACATTCTCCTTTCCATAATACCGGAAATCTCAGCTATGAGATCTAAACTGCTTAGCCTCTAAGCTCCATCTACCACTTGATTCTCAGACAAGATTACGCAACAGAGATACAAATTTAGTAGCAAATGCAGGAAGCCCATGGCACAAGCCCTCCAGCAAAGAAACAGCCAAACTTCTCTGATCATTTAGTGATTACTATTCTGCTTTATTTCACCTCTTACATCAATCAATGCCAACAAACCTAATAAACCTCCATGGAATCTAGAACAACGTCAAATATACTACATGGCTGAAACACCACTCCCTATTAAAGACTGTTGTGTAACGCAGGGACGTAGGAAGGGCGAGGCAAGTGGTAAGGAGGGAGAGAACCACTCGGCCAGGATCTGACAGCTGCAGCTCTCTCTTTTACCACTAAGCCATCCTAAAGTGACAGCGCTCCCTCCTCCGCTGCTGAAATCAGCCGTACCAGCCTGAAGTGAATAGCCAAACAGTGTTCGGCTCACTTCACTTGGGGTCGGTTGTTCACTCGGCTGCCCTCGGCAGCTTAGTGAATAGACCCGTATGACTGCCTAGTATAAACAAAATCGACCAAGACGTATTGTATTGAGGCTGTCAAAGCTGATTTCCGTCTTAGATTGTGAGGTGTCTGGCTGTCTCTGGCTTTAGTATTCTTTGTAACTGATTTAGGAAACCGGTCAAGCCTATTAAATTAAAAAGAAGTCAGCAATCCTCAACTGCATCCGTGTTTCGGGGTCAGTGCCTCAAAATGGATCAGCATGACAAACAGTCAGCTAGCTTCAATATTTAGTCAAGCACGTTTCTCTCATTGTTCCTATGGGACCTCCACATAAAAAAAGAGTAAACCAGCTCCCCCTGCAATACTCACCTTCAATCCACAGCTGTCCTAGGCATATTTTTTCTTCATTACAAGATGTACTCATTCTTTGTGATTAATTAATGCCCAGTATCACTCAACCTGGAAGTCCTAGGTAAGACTGTCAATTCAGGTTGTAAAAGCCTCACCACCTGTACTCACAGTGCATTGATGCAGAGAGCTATATTGATGTCATCATGTCAGTGACACTGTCTGCATCATCGAGGGCTGCCCACTCCTGGGAGAAAACTCAGAAGGAAAATTTACCAACATGTCAAATGACCAGTTACCTGACATTAAAATAAAGGTAAGTAATGGACAAAAACATAAAATATCACTGTGGGCCCTTAATAAGAACAGGGGAGAGCTACTGTTTCCAGGGTTGCTTGAGGGGGCCCACATATGGGCTTTGATACATTTTTAGTAATCACTTACCTGTGTATATTGATAAAGACTGAGTACCTGGGCCATTGCATGAGTTGTATGGAAACGTGAGTCACCGATAAACCCAGCCACTTCCCTGTTCCCCTTACAAGAATAATTGGGAGCCTCCATGTTTTCTCCAGACAATATCTGTAAGACATATCCCAAAGCTAGTTTTGGATCTCCACAGGTATTAAAGATATGATAACCCAGAGTAACATTGGGTAGAAGATTGGGGTCTTTATTAATCTCATCAACAGCAAATATCAACGCCAAAATGCTTCTGTATTCCTCAATGTTAATACTATAGGGAAGTAATATATATAAGAAAATATAAAACATCAACTACATTTCAATGTGAATTGCAAAAAAAAACAACTAATGAGAACTGATCACAGGTATTAGGTTTGGATGCAGAGGATTTGGCACACTGTACTCAGGAGTATAGAGTTTTCTGGATCATATCTGCATTGCTTATGCTATAATAATCCAGAGTGTGTTGTGCTAATCCCTTTTGAAGTGATAGGATGGTAAAGGTTAGTTCTATGTAAACTTTACCAGTAAGGTATGGGATTAAGGTGTTAGCAATAGAGGTTTGAGAGTGGGAGATTTGCAATATTAGGTATAGGAGTTAAAGTGACACTAAACTCAGGAGTTAAATCTTAAAAATACATTCAGGTACCTTAACTATTAACAAAAATGTCCATGTGTGTATCACTGGGCTGCAGATCCTCAAATCATCTCTGAATTGGTGCTGACACTGTCCTTCCTATTGGAGGGTGGCTACCTTAGGCCCCCATGGTCACAGTGTGTGTTGTAAAGTAGTCACCGCTCCAAGCTCGCTTCTGTGATGAACTACAATCTAATACAAATTAGTAAATTATACATGAGATTGTATCCATTGTGTCCATCATGGGAGTGAGCTTGGAGCGGTGACTATTTTGCAACACACACAGAGACCATGGGGAACAAAAGTAGCCCCCCTCCAGAAGAAAGGACAGTGTCAGCACCAATTCAAAGATGATTTGAGGATCTACAGCCGAGTGATACACAAATAAGAGACATTTTTGCTAATAATTATGGTACTTGAATGTTTTTTTAAGGTTTAACTCCTCAGTTTAGTGTCACTTTAGCATTCAGTTGATTTTTTTAAAGATCATTTTTGGGGGTTTCAGTTAGCTTGAGGGTCAAGGATTAGGTGATGATAAGTGTATATTAGAAAATTATGATTAAACTTTCAGGACCGGAAAGCAGAAATGGTGTTTTATCCTAAGGTTTTTTTTTTTTTTAAGTGTACATTTCCCTGGCACTAGGGCCCCATTTACACTAAGCGACACTTACCTCGAGCGGATTTCCGCATGGCTGGATAGCGCGACTGTTCCGGCGATGATGGCGCGACCTTCACCGTCTTGCTGCATGCAAAAATAGAAAAATCGAACGACATCAGCGGCACAAGTGACGCGCGACAGGTGACATGGAGCTGTACAATAGAACAGTTCCATTAAAAATCATTGGACAGCGGCTTCTCGCGATATCGTGAGGCAAATATGCGCGATATCGCGGCAGAAATTGCACGATTAAACGCCCAGTGTGAATGGGCACTAATAGTTCCTATACCCAAAAACTTACACCCAACAGTGTACACAATCTAACATGGATATAATTCCAAGTTCCCTTCTACATATAGCTGCATGTACTATTCACTAAAAACCTTTGCTTAGCGGGTGGTCTATTCTATAGATGTACATTTGTGAAAGCCCTCACTGAGACTGGTTTAATATGCATATGAATGAATGTATGAATATTTACAACTAGCCAATCCTTGTTGTTGTCTTTGAATACCCAATCAATTGCAGATGCTTTTTACATGAATATATACTTGAACTGAATATCTACACAGTGAAGATTTCCAACTCCTTTAGTAAATCAGACCTAATGTCTTTAGCTTTAAAATTTTAAGGATGGATTGGAAGTTTTTATTTTTTCTTTAGTTTTTTGCGCGAATTGTTGATAATGTGATGTGATACATTTATCGAAATTGAGGAAAAATATTACTAATTAATTATTCTTTAAAAAGATTATAAAAGCTTCTGTTTAAAGTATTAAAGTATATTAGGTAAACCCTGACAATAAACTCACTGTGCTCCATTTTGGTATTTTGAAAATACCATTAACATTTTTTTGTTTTATATATGTATTAATGTTTCTGTTATATGTACAGTAAACTCTCAGTTATCCGGTATTCAACTAACCAGAACTCTCATCCAACCAGAAAAAAAATCTCTTGTGTATTCACTGTTTTGCTGATCTGCGGCATGTATTATCCTGGAAATGATTGTATGTCTATTTGTCTTTATTTGCTTTTGAATACTGCATTTCAATATTAATATGAAGTCCGTACAGAGTCTATGGTATGGTATAGCATTGGGTATGGCATTAGTTAGACCTATTTTTAATAGTAACTCTCAAGCAACCAGAAACTACATTTAGCCGGAATCTACCAATCCCTGTGGATGCCGGATAACGGGGAGTTTACTGTATATGTTATCTATTCGATAAGTGCAAAAAAAAATCAGCTGATACTGTAAGAAGAAATCCTAAGTCTTTCCTCTAGGACAGATCACTGTAAAGGGGCTGAGAAAATCCTGGAATCAGCCATCTTGCCTGCTGTAACAAAACATCTTAAAGGTAAGAATGTTTTAAAAGTTATTTTTCAGTATGTGGTGTGAATGTGAACACATAACAAACATATAGAGGGGTTTCCTCAAATTTGACTGCAAAAGCAGAAAAACACTTTAAGGATTGATACGAATATGTTACTTTACATTGGGTTTAGATGTATGGTTTCAGTATACAGAAAAAGTAACAAACAATATGTAAATAATATGTCATTTCATATTTGCCCTGCTTGTGAGAGAGTGCTTAAATCTCTAAATGAAACAAGATATGAATTAAGAACCAGGGTGAGAAAAGTGGGATTCAAAACTTTTATGGCTTTATTAAAGTGACATTATAGTCAAAAAAATGTTTCCCTCCCCCCCATGTTAATGTTAGCACTTACCTTAAATGATGTCTCTTATTCCGGTCTTCTTCTTCTTTTCTGATGTCCCTCCAGCGCTGACTGCTCTGCCCCTCCAATCCAGCGCTGACTGCTCTGCCCCTCCGATCCAGCGCTGACTGCTCTGCCCCTCCAATCCAGCGCTGACTGCTCTGCCCCTCCAATCCAGCGCTGACTGCTCTGCCCCTCCAATCCAGCGCTGACTGCTCTGCCCCTCCGATCCAGCGCTGACTGCTCTGCCCCTCCAATCCAGTGCTGACTGCTCTGCCCCTCCGTGTCTGCATGTGGGTGCACACGTCCATAGACTTACCTTGCGTCTCTGCTCGTCTCCCGACCGAGAATCGGAACTGCGCATGCGCCCGCCCCAAGATCCTTTGCGGCCGCATGAACAGTTCCTGATTTTCGGCGCGGGAACGCGCAGCGATAACGAGGTAAGTTTAAACCTCTGTTAAAGCGTTTAAAAAGAAAAAACTTTTTGCCTATATCTACTGCTTGCTGGCAGTAGATATAGGCAAAAAAACCCGGAGGTTCTAAAACCCCTTTAAGACACTCATTTTAAGAAATGGTCACCTATATATTCGGTCTGTGCCAACAGATAAAGAAAGGTATGTTCATTGACTTGCCTGTCTTTACTCGTCTTACAATTTTCAAAGACATGTACTTACAATGTACACAGACTGCATAGTATTGATTTCCCATCAAGAGTTTTGTGCTCTGTTGTTCTGGAGTGAGCGGAGACTAGACCTCCGATAATGACGTCTCCCTCTTGGTAATACTCATACTCAAAGACAGGCTTTTTGGCAGAAAGTCTACAAAGTGAAGCTGAACTCTGGGTCATCAATACTCCCAAATATGTGATTTGGAGAAAAGTCATCAGGTAAGAGGCAGAGAGGACAGAAGACCAATTCATGCTGTATTGCAGTCTCACACAGTATAATCACCGGCAGCTCTTCTTATCCCTAATACAGGACACACAATCACCTGCTCCTTATATACAAAACATCAGACTATTTTAGCCTCAGATCTCCAATGAACTGATAAAAATGGTTGCAGGTTAGCTTCAGAAATAAATTCTCTGCTCATTAATTTAAGAGAAATTGTTCTAAAAACACTTTTTTTTGTGCTTAGGATATTTCAAATCCAATATTGAAATCACACTAAAGACCAACTGATGTGTCAAACTGTGATAAATAATGTGATTACTGTTAGGTAAGCAGGAGCACCGCTCTACCCACAACCTATAAATCCAATTAGGGATGAGCACAGGTTCGGACTCGGTCTGAAACTGAAACCAGAAGGAGAACCTCTTCAATATAAAAGAAATCTACATGCATGCTGCCCAATCAACTCCGGGCAGAGAATTCCTGTGCTGTCAACAGCAATCGCATGTCAATGCAATTAATTTGTATTGTTATGGAATGCCATAGGTAATATGTGTTATGCTGCCATCTTGTGGTTACTCTGTTTATCGTTCCCCCTTTCCTGTAGTGCCTCCCCCTTTAAATGATCTAAATCAGTGGTTCTCAACTCGAGGGCCGCCTGAGACTGAATAGAGAGGGAATTTGTGGTTCAGCCCGTGGAACCTCATGTCAAACTGTCCCCTCTCTCCCGGCCTCCCCCAGGCTCTCCGATAAAGTGGTATGGCCCGGGAGAGAGGGGACTATTTCCTCACTTTCGGCCGGTGCATTAATATCAGGAGCCACGGCTCCCGACAATTAAGTTATAGTTCCGGCCTGCACTGGAGAGTACAGCAGATATCAATCCGCCGCTGTATCTACTGTACTCTCCAGTCCAGATAGTTCAGTCGGCTGGAATCAGAGAAAGGTAGGCAGGCAGATAGGGAGATGTGCACTGTGGCAGGATCCATTACCTTAAAGGGTTATTCACTATGGAGCCAAATGATATTGCCGTAGCTTCCGCATGATTCTTCGGCTCTCTTTGGTCGATTCTGTCCTTCGGTTCAGTCAAACCAAAGGGCTGCTGTACAGGCTATTCACAATAGACCATACAGCAGCCGAGCCGAAGGCATATGCTTTGGCCCGACTGAGCCTAAGTGACAGTTGAAGTGTGGAGAAAGGTCGGCTGAAGCCCACTGATCTCTATGCAAATGACAACAGGGCGGAGCCAGCTGTGATCTCACGACTCACTCGGCCCCGTTTGAAATGACAGATCAGCATTCCCAAATGACCTGGGGATGCTGATCTGTTATTAAACAATAACAACTGGGCAGAGCTGGCCGTGGTGGCACGGCCAGCTCCGCCCAGTTTTTATTCATTGGCCAGGACCTGCTAGAAGACTCTGGCAGGTGCCGGCCAATAGGAAACAGTTGGGTCACTGCTCAGTGGCATTAAGCTATTTACTTACTGCCGTTTGGCCCCTATGAGAATACGGCAGCGAGTAAGCTGCCGGAGCTTTGGCTCAGCCGATCCAGATGTTAGATCAGCTGAGTAGAAGTCCCTCTACACTTCAGCTCAGCCAAAGGAAGCTGATGTAAGGCTGATTTCAGCTGATGATGTATTGCTGAAATCAGCCGTACTGAGCCGGAGTGAATACCTGAACCTCGTTCGGCTCTGTTTTACTTCGGCTCGATTATTCACTCGGCTGTATAACACACATATGTTTTTACTTGGATTTCAAGTAATTGCTCAGCAATTTCAGCCTACCCATTCTCCTACTGCAGGCTTTCTTGAAAGAGACCCTGTCACTAGACCTCACTTTCTAAATGAAAGGATAATGAGGATAGGATAATAAGCACTTGCATGTTTTTCTCCATGCTGTGACTTGCGTAATATAAGTTTAAATCTGACCATTTCCTGGAAGTGTCAACTCCTCTCTTTTTGGCACCAGACAGCAGGAAGCTGCACAGCTTTGTTAGCAAATGTTAGGATTTCAGGGCCCGGTCACACCATCAAGAGTGTGTTCCAATGCGTTTAGCCTCTGGAAGGCTGCCGGCTCCCTTTTTTTTGGGGTGGGAGGGTGCGTGGCGTTGCATTGAACTCAATGGCACCGCAGCCACGCCCCCCGCCTGAGGTGTGATCGCTGGCACCCGAACGTGTGGCACATTAGTGCCTGCATTCTGGTCCAGTGGGATCTGCAAAAAATAGTGTGCAGCAGTTTTTGCAGATCGCACTGGAACGGAACGCAGGCACTAATGTGCCACACGCTCGGGTGCCGGCGATTGCACCAACTGATGGTGTGACAGGGCCATCAGGCAAGATCAGAAATTTGTTCACCCAATAAGTAATTAAACAGAAGTTACAAAAATGTAAATAAGGCCTGATATGGATGTTATGTGCAGAGTAGAGGAGGTGTCACTGTTGGCATTATTCATTGCTCTGCTGTGTGTAAGCTCCTACTATCAGCCTCTCTGTCCTGTCATCAGATAAATGGCTGTTCAGTGAGCCGCAAACATAGATAAATGATAGCAGAAGGATACTACAGAGCATTATGTGAATAGAGTCTGCCTGGGGCTGCTGATGTCACATCCATAATATCAGCCATGTTCAATATCATACGCAAAACACCACTTTACAGGGAGATTACAATTATATAAAATTTAAAAGGTTTTTAAGTTATTTCAAATGATGATGAAATCACTTACAATGGATGCTGCTCCTTGATGTTTAAAAGTGTTAGTTTCCTGCAGAATCAGCTGGTCCCCTGAGCACTGGTCCTGACTTCCTGTTTTAGAGTGACTACTTTCCCAAGAAGAGTCCTATGCAGTCACTAGTGATGTGTATGCTAGTAAACTGGTGTGTCTCCACAAACACAGATACACAGCAAATCAAGCTAATTCCCTCACCCCTGGTCCCCTTCCCTTCTCCAAGCTAGTAGATAAACAGTTGCTGGAGACTGCTATGTTCTTTGCGATCTTGTATTGGACATTAGGGATGGTCTCGATGTTCGAGTCAAAGAACAGTTTGACTCGAACAATCGGCAGTTTGTGTGCCCGGCGAACACACAAACTATTAGGGTGTGTCCGGCGGGCTATTCACCTGCCGAGCACCTCACAAGGTGCCTTGTGATGCTCTGGTGCAAGACTATACCAAATCACAGCACAATGCACTGTGAGAGCCATGATTGGGCAAAGTAATGATGACCTGTCAGGTGCCAGACAAATTTAAATAGTTGGGCAGAGCTAGATAGCTGTCACCGCTAGCTCTGCCCAATTGTTTATATTTTGCTGCCATCTGTCAGAAGGCCATTCTGTGGCAGGATTTCGCCTCGAGCGGACGGGTCGGCTGGCATCTGTTTTGTTAAGAAAAATATTTCTATTTATTAATTTATTTTTATTTTGTCAAGTTGTCATCATCGTGGACAATGCTGGATGTTGATGAGTCCTTTTTTTTTTAACAATAAGGACTTGTCAAAAGCCTTTGTTGTGTTTTTATTTCAAATAAAGGATTTTTTTCTAAAAGTCTGAACTTTTTATAATTTTTTTTAACCTTTTAGTGAATGGGTAGGAGTACCCCTATAAGGAAACAAAAAATTGGAGACGGAAGCGCCACTACCTGGCGCAATAAATGTGGTAGAGCAGGGTGTAAGCGTTGGTGATTTACTCACCTGAGGCTGGGTGAGCATTCGCTTGTACCCATCAGATTGCGGTGACGTGGATGGAGTGGTGGTGGGGGTGATCCCTCTTCTCCAGGGTGGCGTAGCGATTGGACCCAATCAGGCAGATGGAGACACAAGAAAGCGAGGGGGTGAGGTATGCAGTGGTGGGTGAAGAAGAGGTGGGCTTCTGTAACTCACCGTGAGGATATTGAAGGGCGACTCTCAGCGATGACGGTGCGGCCACGGATATGCCTGGGCGGCCACGGATATGCCTGGGATGGAGGCACGGATATGCCTCCATCACTCGCCAATCCCCCCATCCAGGACAACACGTCGCTCCACCTCTTCACAGCACCTGCCATCAGAGGACACCTGTGCCAGAGGTCCTGAGGATCTTCCCACGGCCCACCGCCCAGGCATACCCCTCTTCCCCCCCCCTGCGTCTACACCCACCACACCACAAGTGATAACCGGTGTACCCACCAAGTACTGCCTCT
>NW_017307251.1:130748-146558 GCF_000935625.1 Nanorana parkeri
CTGCGTCTACACCCACCACACCCCAAGTGATAACCGGTGTACCCACCAAGTACTGCCTCTCCCCCCCCCTGCATCTTCCCCCTACCTCTGATAAGCGCCACACAAGGGGTAAACTCTCTCAGGAGTCACCCCTAACTCATTCACAAGGGGAGGGGCACATATGGGTGCCCCTTTAATAGAGGGGTACCCTGATGTGAATAAGCCCCCCACAACCAACTTCCCAGGGCTTGTGGGGAAGAGGCCCTTGTCCCCGTCGGCACGGGTACAAGGTACTTTTTCAGGGACGACCCTGGAAATGCACCCCCCCAGTGCCGAGGGCATGTGGCCTGGTATGGCAGGGTGGGGGGGCGCTCGCTCATCCCTCCCATTTCCTGCCCTGCCAGGACTATGCTCTGATCAAGAGTCTGGTTAGCAATATTAGGGGACCCCATTTTTTTACCCCAATTGTTGGAGTCCGGTTCCTCCTTAAAATTCCTACCAGACCTTAAGGGCCTGGTATAAATTTGAGGGGGAACCCCACACACTTTTTTTTAATGGGGTCCCTCCTAAAATTCCTACCAGACCTTAAGGGTCTGGTATGACTTTTGGAGGGAACCCCATGTTTTGTTTTTTTTTACTTTTATTTAAATGTGGTCCTTCCTAACATTCCTACCAGACCTAAAGGATCTGGTATTGTTTTTTTGGGGGGGGACTGCACACACTTTTTTTCTTTATAAATGTCCTTTTTTTCTTTATAGATGTCACTTTTTGCTGCAGCAGGTTCTATACATCGTACAGATGCGTCCCTTTACAGGCATTTAAGGGGACTCCCGGCACAATATTTAAAGGAAATTTTTATTTTTATAGTTTCACTTTAAGCAATGTTAAAATCACTGATCCTTTAAAATGTTTATTTTTTAAAAGTGTTTTTGTCATTGATACATGTCCCCCAGGGCAGTAGCCGAATCATCATACACTTGTTATGGCCAATAACTTGCATATAAGCCTTTAAAATGGAGACATTTGATTTTCAGAGCTCTGGTTCTATAGACTTTCAGTAAGTTCGAAATTCGAGTTCAAACTTTTTCCATGTTCTAAAGTTCGAACTCAAACCAAAATCAGGTGTGTTCAGACCATGTGTACTGGACAGGAAGTTTAGGGAAGCTGAGCTGGGAGACTTGGAAGCATTTGTTCAGAAACCTGATGATTGTAATTGTTTGGGCAAAAAAGTAAAGCAATTGTTTTCTGGGCAATGTATATTTGTTTGATCTGTATCCATTATTGAAAAAAGTTTAAGCGTTTAATACTATTTTGAATGCGCAAAACATGCTCATTTTACATATAATCTTATGGGAAGATTATTTCTGGAATTAATAATATTAGAACAGATGAACCCCAGTTATGCATTATTTGTATACTTACATCAGACCTGCTTAGACCAATGTAAGTATGTTTATGCCATACCTGTGTGGCTGATGGAAATCCTGTAAAGCACAGTAGTAGATGGGGCTACTACCGAGCTGGCCATGACCTTCCAGGTGCCGCTACTGTTCTGTGCTAAGCGGCTTCCCCTCTGCTCTGAAGACATAGAGGGTCAATTACTGGGCACAGCAGCTGTTCAGAGAATGCCTAGTATCCAGATAGCAAGGATAACTTGCCACGGCCTTGTAGCAGGGTTAAATTGTAATTCTTGATATTTTGCTGCACACATTCCTGATAAGTTGTAGACTTGCAGCACAAGTTCTAGTTGACACTTTTTGAATTTGTAGCAAATTTGCTTGGAAAGTCTACAGCAAGAGTCCTGTAGGTCTTAGCAAGAGCTCTGCAAGTGTACAGCATCATCTGAAGACTTGCAATGCAGACTTGCTGCAATTGTGCAACAAAATTGTGAAGCTTGGCTAGTCTAGCAATGGTTTAGCAAGTCATTTTCAAACTTGCAGCTCAATTGCTTTCTATCTGGGTATTTGTATCAATGATTACAAGATGTTCTCTGATTGGACTAAGGGAAATTACATTACAATCCACCCCGGTCCAATTAGAAGATTTCCTGTATTCACTGATAAAAAATTCTAGGCGTTCTACGAATGGCCGCTGTGCAGAGTGAGTGATACTCTGTGTTTTTACAGCTGAGTGGAAGGCACTCATCGCAGCACCATACAGGACTCAGAATAATGTCCAGCACTGTAGTAACTCCAGCTGCTACCACGCTTTGCAGGATGTCCACTATCCCATCAGGTATGGCATATGCAAACCTAAATTGGACCAAGCAGCACCAAAGTAAATTTGCAAACTAATGCATACCTGGAGTTCTACTTTAAAGGAGAACTATGGAGTCAGGGCTTTTCCCCATAGTTCTCTTAAGGGTCACAGGAGAACACAAACTAGCCTTCTCCTGTGACCCAAAGCTCAGTATACTGCACCTCGCGGTATACTGAGACGCCGCAACCGGAACGGATCCCGACATTGCTGTCAAGATCCGCCCAGCTGCGAGATGGACAGCTGGCTCTGCCTATCCAGAGGCAGAACCAGCGGTGCCAGCCCCCTCCCCATCCGTTCCACCAGTCAGCGCTGGAGGATCGGAGCAGAGAGGGGGGGAATCCCTGCAGGGAGCCGTAAGTGACAGTCACGGCTCTCTGCAAGGATAGATTGAGAAGTGAGCGAGCAACGGCATGTGTTCGCTCACTTCTCGATCTACTGAGCCGACCTGTGACAGTTTCATTGTCACAGGTCGGCTCAGATTATGAGGCTGAGTGAAAATCACGCGCCTCATAATTTTCTTTTAAAGTCAAAGACAACCAGGCAACTAGCATTTTGAGGGAATGCACCTTTGGCAACCTACATTATTCTTTCATAGAATAATTCATTTCCTAAGCTGGCCATACACCTATAGATTTTCTACAGATTTTCTATGGTCGGATGGAAAAAGGGCAAAAGATTCCTCCATCTACGCTAAACTGTATGGATAGAGGAATCCCTCCCTGGGCCAACCTTCAGTATCTTGCTAGTCGGCTCCGCTGGCTGTCAAAATATCTGAACTGTCTGATTGGATGCAGGCATTGTTCAGGTATTTTGAGGGCCAGCGGGGCCGACCAGCAAGATACTGAAGCTTGAGCCAGTGGGAGATTCCTTTATCCACACAGTTTAGCGTAGATGGAGGAATCTTTTGCCCTTTTTCCATCCGACCATAGAAAATCTGCAGATAATCTATAGGTATATGGCCAGCTTTAGGCAGATACAATGTGATTGATTTGTGAATGTTTTAATGTAGTTCTTTTTAAATCTGCATATGCTTCTGCATCGATCATTTGCAGATAACCTTGATGCCTTTACTCTGTGCTCACGAAAACATACACAGGCTCTAGCAAACACACAATGGATTTATTACAAAGCGTGGTATGAATGCTGGATAAGCGGCACCTAGAATAAAAATGTGATTTGTGTTTTTGGACTATCTGGCTGCTGAAATGGATTTTAAATGAGAAATAAAACTGCACGATGTGTGTTATCTGGAAAAAAATGCAAAAAAAAATTACATTTGAAATGCACATTCTAGGTCTGAAAATTATTTAAAACCCCAAAACATTCTATTTTCTGAAAGCAGAAAACATGTAAATAAATAAATAAATAGAAAAATGTAGTTGCAAATGTATATGTCACTGTATACTTTTAACTGTTTTTGAAATCCATATCTGCAGGAGGAGTGAAGAATTTGTGGTCCAACTCAGCTAAAAACTCAACAATAGAAACGCTCACATATATTTGTCGGCCTCTATTGGGGACTGCAGCAGAGGTCACATAGGTGGAAAAAATCACCACAGTGTACCAATTTTGCCTGATGTTGCTGATTTAAATGGTAGAGAAATGCCCAGGTCTCGCCATGCAGCCTGGTGGGATTCTAAAAAAGGTGGGGATCTAAAAAAAAGATATGCATAGTCTATGGTGATTTTTGTCCTCTTATGTGACCTCTTCGGCAGTCTCCAATAGAGGCCAACATTAAAGTGGGTGTTTCCATTGTTGAGTTTTTAGCTGGGTTGGACCACAATTTCCTCCCTCCTCCTAGAGAAGCTATTGATGTGAAATGTGTTGAAGATTATTACCACTACAGCAATGACAAGCTACAAATTATCTGTAATACACCCAAATTGGACATTTTGATGTTAAGTTATGCACAGTTGTTGATGCATTTGTACAGTGTGTATGGTATGCATGGGAGGTTGTAGTCACCTTTACAAATATTTTTTGTTTGTTTGTTTTTTAATGAAGATTAATGAAATATGCTTTTATGACATAATAATGTTGGTTCTTGGTTGTACCATTAAAAGCCCCTTGAATTTAAAATGCTTTACTATATTCCTCTGAAAGTAGCAAGCCAAAAAATTACAAAATGTTCAAAATATTCCCCGTAGCATTAAAGTCTATCTGGTGGAAACCCACTTTGCAAAGAATACATAAACATGTGCAAGGAAAGAAAAAACTATTTTATTTTTGTTGCACTGTTGTGGAGTAGGTCCCTTTAAGACAGATCTAATGTTGCAACTGACCGGGGCTTCTGCTAGCAGAGACTTATGGGGTGTGAGTTTTTTGTTCAGGAATATGCTGGCAGAACTGGCTATTGGAGATTACATGTCCCAGAGTGCTGTGAGAGGAGTGCACTCTGGCAGAAGGAAAATGTCTTGATTTATTCCCCGTGCGGAGGTCGACAGGGCAGGCTGTCTGTGGCTGCTGTGAGTGTAAAGGCTGCTGAGACTGTATCCTGTGTCCCTGTCTGCCCTACTAGTAGGACCAACAGAGCGTGATAACCTGCCAGGTGGTCATGGTGAGCTGACCGCTTGACACTCCATGCCGTTGTGCAGAGGCCAGGAGCGGAGATTGGGCCGTGACAAGCAGACACCACATCGAATGATCTGATCATCATTCGATGTGGTGTCTGCTCGTCACGGCCCACGGTCGCTGGCCAGTGGTTTAATCTTCGGCTAAGCAACGTTGGGCCCCATCGTTGCCTAGTTGAAGATTAAAACACTGGCCAGTTGGTTAGGTACTCGGGTACATTAGGACTGAGAAAGGGTTCTATGCTAACCTTAATCCTGTGTAAGGGGATTGTTGTCAGTACATCCATTGCTTATATACAATCACCTTTTATAACTGATTCTAATTTATGCTCTGAAGTCTTTGACAATATAAAGTATTTTACTGCGCATATGTTCAAAGGGACATTTATCTTTTTATTGGAAGTAAACTACTTTAAACCAATTCAAGGTGCGCTGGTGTGCTGTAGATCACCCCTTAGGAGTCACCGGTAGTGCTACCCTGTGCTGGGATATCACTGATCGTGTAACCGGGGAAGCTACATTTTGAATGCACATGATTGGATGATAGGGGTCAGCAATGGGGAAACTAGACATTCTGTCACCTGGGCAAAGGCTCAGAGTTGCTCCCCCCCCAAAATTACTTT
Source organism: Nanorana parkeri (assembly GCF_000935625.1). Classification (NCBI taxonomy): domain Eukaryota; kingdom Metazoa; phylum Chordata; class Amphibia; order Anura; family Dicroglossidae; genus Nanorana; species Nanorana parkeri. The sequence continues at coordinate 136,180 of NW_017307251.1, forward strand.
CATCATTTTTTTTTTTTTTTTTAAAAGGGTCATTCATGATGTAAAAATGGTGGACAAACCCAAGTTAACTAATTCATTTAATTTTGTGGGGCCATAGTCCAGAGTCACAAGGTCAGTCAACCATTTTTCCATATTTGCTGGAATACAGCCCAAATAAACATGCTAGGTATGAAAGCCATGACTGAAATAAAATTACAACAATAAAATACAATACATTTATCATGAGAAAAATAAAACAGACAATTTTAACTCACAAAAAAACATAACGTAGACAAATGAACAATGTCTAAATCAGTCTTGGCTCTTGTATATAACCACCTCCTGTGCTAGTGATGTGCAGAGCTGCTGGTGACCATACTCTGTGAAAGATCTGGTGTATGACATGAGTTGGTCTCCGGTGCACTCTGCTTGTTACCTGCTGACACTTCTTCTACCTGTCACCTGTTATGAAGCACTATTCACTCATAGCTCAGCCTTTAATTGCAAACTTCATGCTAGAAAGCCTGTGTTTGAGTATGAGTATTACCAAGAGGGAGATATCATTATTGGAGGACTGATCTCTGCTCACTCCAAAACTGTAGAGCATAGTCGTTGTGATGGGCAAGCCATACTATACCATTTCTGTGTACTGTAAGTCGTTTTTTTTGCATATTTTAAGAAATGTGATACTAAATGATGTTAAAAATGTGCTCATTAAAGCAGTAAATTGCAAAATTGTGGCAATCTAATTCCCAACAAAGGTTAACTGGACATTTATAAATGAGAGGCTAACTGCATGTTTGCACGACTTTTTTTCCGAAGTTTGAGAAAATTTGGAAACTATGGCTTAGACATCTACAATCATCTTTTTTTCATAGAAGACTTATTGAACTTTAAACAACATGGCTCCTACCTTGCATAGTCAATCTGACATGTTTATTCTGGAGAGTTGACTGGACCCAAGACTGCTCTTTCCCTCTCCTTCCCTTTTCTTTCCCAGCGCCCCTCTCAACTCTTCCCTTTTCTGGACTTTCTTTATTTCTCTTTCCACCACCTCTGCTCTTACTGTCTCTACTGTGAAGGATCTTCTGTTTATCTGAACTTTCACATTGCCCTTAATAAAACTTAAGGTTCTGTTCTGTAATTCATAGACTCAGAGATTGTATATACAATTGTCATCAAACATTCTCAATTTTGCAATTATTTGACAATGATATGTTTCTACTGTTGTTAAACCAACTATTGCATTTCTCTGGATATACAGTATGTTATGATGTTGGCCTGCGAGACAACGCTTTTTCTTTTTGCATTATTCAGGATTATTTACTTTTGTGTCCTTTTTAGTTGTTAAAACTTTTAATAAAACTATTGAACTTTAACAACATTTGAAGACAAGATGGATATACAGTTTCAACTTTTGAAGCATATGTTTAGGTCTATTGTGGCAGTGCATGGCAATGCTGTGGTGCAGTTTGGCAACTTTGGCACCCAGGACTCTCAGCCAGAGGAGCTGAGAGGGACAAAAATGTAAACCATTTTATAAGGAAGAAGCAGGCTTTTCAGATTCTTCCAGGTTTTCCTAATTTTATCTGGGAGCTGGAGCTCTGGGGATTTCTTAGGCCTCATTCACATGACTAAAAGCTGGCCCGTACAGATCCATGCTGCGTGCATGGCCTTATTGGGCTGCTTCCGGGAAGGACAGGTGCGGCAGTTCTGGTGTGTGATTGCACACCAGAACTGCCACGACCATGTGGGTGTCCGTTCCCGTACGCAGACAGGATGGATCCTGTCTGCGTCCAAGCAGGGACACCCGCACCCACACGGGTGTGCAGTTTGAGTGAGATTACGTCAGTGTACGGCCGCATATTCCCATATATATATAAGTCACATGCAGCACCTGTCCTTCCTGGGAGTGGCCCGATACGGCCGTACATGCAGTATGGATTTGTACGGACCGACCGTTAGTCATGTGAATGAGGCCTAAGAGCTCTGGGTGTGATTAAATCTCCAGTCCTGGGGCCAGGTGTTGCCAATGCCAAGTCTGCGCTAATCAGGTGGTTGTACAGCCAGGGAGGCTGGCAAATTTGACAGGCTGAGGGGGCCAGGCACACAACGTGTGTGGAAAGCTGCTGGAAGTGGCTATAGGGTATGTGGTACCACTGAGGCATTTTGTTGAGGCACATGTTAAAGTACTGGGACTGGGATACTGTGAGTAAATGGGACAACCTTGAGTCAGTGAGACCCTATACAGTATTTGCGGAAGAAAAGTGAACTTTACTTTGTCTTGTCTGCTGAAGTTAAGCCTTCATTTGTGCTTTTCACCTGTGAGTTGCCTGAAGAGAAGAAATAAAGACTTGGTTTATAGAAAAGCCCTGAGCGAGTGCTCTGTGAGCTCCCCAACATAACACTATTTTAGATTTGAAACTTTTTTAATATAGTGCTTCTTTAATTGTCACTACAGGGTAAGAAGACAGTCTATTATTTTACCTGTTACCTACAGGTAACACGGTCTATGCTGTCGTAGGGTATGACAACCTTCACCATGCACATAGTGCTTTAATGGTTTGTGTTAAAGTGACAATAAACTCAGGAGTTAAATCTTAAAAATGCATTCAAGTACCTTGTCTATTCAGGCCTGAGATTCATACAATTTTGTCAGATGGCACAGACAGCCTGGCTTTTTTCTGCTGAAGTTTGACAATATAGTTAGGTCACCTACCTGCCCCCAGCATGTGATTCGGCAGTAAAGGAGCAGCAACACACTGATGTGGTCATCTCTCTGCTCTCCCTTCCTGTCAGCATGTTCCTAGGCAGCACATGAAAATGCAGGACACTTAATTGGCCCCAAGCACTGCCCCTCTTCCATCCTAAGTGCTGCTGTAGAAGGGATTGCAAGAAGCTGAAATCAAGTACAATTCAGATAATTGCATTTAGTTGCATTTAGAATACATTTAATTATTTTTGCATTAATGACATAACGGTGTTTACTTTTTCAATACCTGTCTGGAGTTCAGCTCTAACCTTATGAATGGAGTCAAATGTTAGATTTTCATAATGTTTATTTTAAATGATTTATAGAATTAACGCTGAGGAGTACAGAAGCATCTTGGCGATGATCTTTGCTGTTAATGAGATTAATCAGAACCCCGATCTTCTGCCCAATATAACTCTCGGTTATCATATATTTAACACTTGTGGAGATCCAAAGAGAACCTTGGGATATGTCATGCAGATATTGTCTGGAAAAAAGATGGAGGCTCCTAACTATTCCTGTAGGGAACACGGGGAAGTGGCTGGTTTTATTGGTGACTCCAGTTTCCATACAAGTTTTGCAATGGCCCAGTTACTCAGTCTATATCGATACACACAGGTAAGTGATCACTGTAAACATATTAATAGGTAATCTGATTATATCACTCGTAAATGCACTCATTAACCACTTTCTGACCGGGGTGTTTATACCCCCTTCCTGTTCAGGCCATTTTTCAGTATTCAGCGCTGCAGTGCTTTGACTGACATTTATTCCGTCATGCAACGCTGTACTGAAATTAATTTTATACCATTTTTTGGGGACAGATAGAGATTTCTTTTGGTGGTATTTAAAGTGACATTAAACCCTCAGATTTTGTTAACATAAACCAATACTGTAATGTGTGCCTTACTGTAATTCATGGTAGTTTCCCTTCTCTATGCTGCTCTTCCTTTTAAGTCCTCATGTCTTCTCATGCTTGGGGTGAACTTCCCTTTGCAGCTCAGGGCCTCTTCCTGTAGTGCTGGCTCAGGTTGTGAACCTATACACAGACACCATGTATCCATTCCTGAGACAAGGCAGTCTGCTGCAAAACAGAAGTTCTGCCCAGCATGAGAACAGATACAGATTAAAAAGGAAGAGCAGCAAAGAGAAGGGACACAACCATGGATTACAGTAAGGCACACATTACAGTATTGGTTTATGTTACAAAATCTGAGGGTTTAATGTCACTTTAATCACCACTACGGGTTTTTTTTTTACTATATAATGAAAAAGTACAGAACATTTTGAAAAAAAACCTGTTATCCCTACATTATGTTATAAAACATTTATTATTACCCAATATTTTGGTAAAATATAAAAGTCAGGGTCATGTCGGGTAAATAGACACCAAACATGTCAATCTTTAAAATTGCGTGCACCCGCTAAATCGCAAAAAAACTACCATACTCAAAATTGACCATAGCCAACACTTTAAAGGCTTTTACCGCTCATCAGTTTAGTGTTATCAGTGATTGATGGCCCTAGAAGTATTGCTCTCACTCCAACGTTCGCGGCGATATGTAACATGTGCAGCATTGCGCCGCACATGTTACATATTGCCGCGAACGTCTGAGTGATGTAATCGTTGTTTTCGCACGTAGGCGGACTTGACGCATGTTTCTGTGTGCATGTGGGGGCGGGGGACTTTCATTTTTTTTTTGCTTTCATTTGTGATATTTAATCTTTTTATTTTTTTTGGAACTTACATTTTTTTAAACCTTTTTTTTTTTACTGAACTTTATTGCTATCACATAGGGAGCAAACAAGTTCCCTACGTGATAGCCAATTTGCAGTGACAGGTCCTCTTTATGGAGACATCAGGGGTCTTTAAGACCCCTAATGTCACCTAGGGAGCCCCAGAGACCTGCTTCACCAGCATCTCTCCGGTTTCTGTACCGGAGAGTGACACTGAATGCAGGAAGTGATGTAATACACATCACTGCCTGCATTCCAAAGAGAAGGAGGAGATCAAACAGAGCTCGTGTACTGAGCTCCGTTTGATCTCCGGCCGCAGAGCTGCTATGCTGGTCCCAGGCTCGCACCGGGCACAGCAGAGCTCGGGATCACCAGCAGCGGCTGCGACAGAGTGGGGGCTCACACCCGCACGCATATTGCAAGCGATCGGGCATCTCTACAGACGCCCGAACGCTTCGCTGACTGTTTACATTCAAAGCCGGCGAGCCGTTTTTAGATGTCCCGGATGGGACATCTAAAAACGCCCACTCGCATTCAAGAGGCCGCTGTAATTAAACGGCTGGACAGCAGGTGGTTAAATAAAGCTATAGCTATTGTTTATAAAATCGGGAAGAATTAAAATCTACATCAACACTTTATTATTTTACTTTCTGGCATTATCTATATAGATCTATATAGATCTTACGTTATCACTAGAGGAATCACCACAGGAGGAAGGAGGTCCTGCTTTTTCAATATAGATCTTTAGTTTTCAATAGAGGGATCACCAGTGGGAAGAATTAGGTCCTGGTTCCTCTATATAGATCTTTAGATATCACTAGAGGGATCTCCAGCAGGAGAAAGAAGGTCCCGATTCTATAGATCTTTAGTTATAATTAGAGGGATCCACCGCAGGAGGAATGAGGTCCTGATTACTCTATATAGATCTTAAGTTATCAATCGAGGGGTCCACTGCAGGAAGAAGGAGGTCCTGATTCCTCTATATAGATCTTTAGTTATCACTAGAGGGATCCCCAGCCGGGGGAAAGAGGTACTGATTCCTCTATACAGATCTTTTGTATCACTAGAGCGTTCCCCAGCTGGATGAAGGAAGGAAGAAGGATTCCTCTATATAGATCTTTAGTTAGACCTTATTTACTATGCCTAGTTCTGGAGAACTCACACAAGATGTTGATAAAATAGAACTAGTCCAGTGACAAAAAATAAAAATGAAGAAAGGTTTGAAGAATAAAATATATCCGTTGAGACTGTAGAAACTTTATATGAACAGTCTGGAGAAACAAAATGAAAGGGGGAGAACCCAAATTAAACATTTAACCCTTTTGCCAGCTGAGCATTATTTTCACTTATTGCACGCATGTTAAGCTCTGTAATTTTGCTAGAAAATTACTTACTTCCTCCCTGAAAGCAAAAACCCTGTAAAATAAAAAGGTGGTAGTTACATTTTGTTTTATTTTGCACAATATTTGTGCAACTGTTTATCAATCTATTTTAGTAAAAAATATTTTTTTGCACAAAAAGACACTGTAATTCCCCAATCCGTGCATAAAATAACATTAGGTTGTGTCAAGTAAATAGATACCAAATATGTTATACATCAATACTGCACAAAATAAGGCAAAACATTATCAATAGGCAACGCTTCAAATACCTTTTACAGCTCATCAGTTTAGAGTTAACCTCAAATGAGGGACCCAGAATTATTTCTCTCATCTCCAGCATTTGCAGAGATACCCAATATGTGTTGCACAATTGCTGATTTTGGTCTGCCCCCACTACCATATTGTGGTGCCTCGGCTGCCCTATTGCTGTGCTCGGGCACTGTAATTGTGCCATGCATACCTTTTCTGCAACTTGACCCAGCTGCAAAATCTTTATTTTTTTCTGCAGGGTAAATCCTCTAAATTTCTGTCCTTTTTCTGGTGGTAAACACTATAAAGGGGACTCAGCTGTAAAAGTTATATGGTTTGCTGCAGGTAAATAATGCTCTGGGACTCATAGTTTGTGACCTATTCTACTGCCTTGGTAATCAATATACATGTGCATTCGGATTTAGATGAATCTGCAAATCAATAATATATGCCCGGTTATACTAAAACGATATTTGGGCATACATAAATTTGTTTTCAGAACACGCTGGCGACCATTTTGGCCACCGGCATTTTCTGTACATGCGTATAACGTCACATGACGGTGATGCCACACGCTGAATGCGTGGTGGCCATATTGTTCACCAGCGCATTGTGGTGTGCCGCCATTTTGGAGTAGATCTTGGTATACACCAAGATGGTGGAGCTCGAACATGCGGGTGCCGGCATCTTGGTATATACAAAGATCTACTCCAAAGTGGCGGTGAGCATGGCAGAACGCACCAGCGGTCGATATGGCCACCCCTCATTCTGCGGTTTCAGTGTGCAGTTTTCGGATTTGGAGGCACGTTGTCTCCAAATCCGAAACAACATAAAAATGTGTTTCCTTTGATGAAATGAATGAAAATGTTTTTGTTTTCATTTGTTTCATATGAAAACATTTTTTTTTTGTTGTGCACATGTCTAGTAATCAAGAATATTTGTGGCTATTGTCTCTAAAATTCTAACTATGATTTCTTGATTAAGCCCTGCCTGCTTTGTCTTTGCCTGATATGTCTTTCTTTGAGACCCACTGGGTAATCTGGCAAGAACACATATGTTTTGTGCCCTTTTTGGATTGGCAAGTAAACATATGCTGTTTCCCTTTGAACACTCCCACACACCACAAAGGCACTAGAGTACTAGGCCTAACTTGTTTTAGTTTTTGGAACTAGAATGTAAGCTGAATTGGAGACTTTTTCCAAATCAGCTATGTTGGCCTAGATTGTTCACTTATCCTGCCTTCTCCAAACTCTTCACCCTTTAGTGAATAACCCTGTTGGTTTATGCCAAAAAAATGAACTGTATAACTTTGCAGCTCCACTGGGGACATTGCCTGGAACGTTAGGGAGTAGAGCCACTGTGGACCCCCACTGCTCAACTTGGGACTCCAAAAACATAGTGGAGGGGGTAGGATTTTGCTCCCAGCACTTAGTGGTTGCTGAAATGACCTGTCACATGTTGCAGAAGAAGCTCTGACCTTAACGTGATGTTGGATGCAGATGTCAGCTCAATGTGGGGATTTCTGTTTAATGTGGGGGCCCTGCTTGCCCTGACCTGCCAATTACTCTACACCAAATACCACCATCAACATCTGACCCCAAGCACCAGGGTCTGGACAGGTGAAGGGGAGGTGCCACAGTAACATTATGTAACACACTTACATGTACTGACATTGTATGGAACATTTATATTTCAAATCAGAAGAACAGCCTAGGGTGACAGCCATGTCCCTTTAGATAGTTCTATATATAGTGGAAAAGTGAACATAGTCACACAAGGACCAGAAGTATGCTACTTGCATGATCACCAGGTAGGGATGCACAGATACCAGTTCAGATACCAGTGCAGATACTTGGCATTTTCATGAGAACTACCAGGGTTGCAGCGGTTGCAGCTGGGACCTGGCTCTGGCGCTCCACCACTGTCCTGAAATCATTAGTCTGTATTGTTTTAGAAAAACTGTCACATGAAATTAAACAAAAATGTATCAGTACTCGTACTTGTAAGTACTCGGCAAGTACCAGTACTCGTACTCGCAAAACTGGTATCTGTGCATCCCTTTATACATATTTATAAAAACAAAATCGAACATTAAAACAGAGATGTACAAATCCCAGGAGCTCCGTGTGCTCCTTACAAATGACAGCTGCCTCCTAATTTTTGAATTTTTCTCTAGTGTAGTCTTGGACCTCAAAAGTATCGGTACATGTACTCGTACTTGTACCGAGTACTGTACTTGGTATCTGTGCAACCCTATCACCAGGTATAAAATAAAGGGAAACAGCCAATGCAGCCACCACATCTGAGCTGCAAAATATTATATTTTGTTCTTGGGTTTAGTATCAAGATTTACCTATGATTAAATACAAAAATAGAAAAATATTTTTCTTTTTTTTTTCTACAGGTCAACTATCGAGTTGCTGACCCTCTCCTAAGTAACAAAGATATGTATCCAACATTTTACAGAATTATTCAGGATGACTGGGTCCGGTATGCATCTATTATACACTGTCTGAAACATTTTCAATGGAATTGGGTTGGAATTATTATACCAAGTGATGGAAGTGGGGACACAGAATTAGAAGAGCTCAGAAAAATGATGACTCATCACGCCATCTGTATTGAGTTTATAGTTAAACTTACAGACAAAGAGAAAAACAATATGCAGAGTATATTAACTGCTATGAATTCAAAAGCTATGGTTATAATAATATGTGGATTTTTCTCCACAGATTATTTGGATTTATTTGTTGAATTAAAGGCTACTATTGAAAATAAGACTCTAATACTCCATGAGTCATGGACCAATGTAAAATATATGGAACAATATTTTATTCCCATCTATAACTGTAGCATCATTTGTATATTATCACCAAAAACAATTCCCAGCATGGAAAATGTAGTTTCTATTGTAAACCCATCTAGTCGCCCAGGTGATCCAATGATGGAAGACATTTGGCTTCAGATATTCCATTGTCTCTCCCCAAATGAACATAAAAACTTTTTTTTCCAATTTATGTTCACATTTTCTGGAAAAAACTGTTCAGGGAAAAGTTACCTTTTACCAACGTTGTATGGCATGAAAGACTCAAAGCATGCCTATGCATACACAGCTGTTTATGTTATTGCTCACACTTTGCATGCAATTAAATTCACTGCAGACAAACTTGTTACACGCAAATTACAACAGATTGTAAGTCTTACCTAAACTATTGGGTACAAATACCGGTAATCATCTAATGTACATCTAATCTACAACAAATCTTCTAAAAATGCCCCTCCCCCCACATAAACAGAGGAGTAACTCTTCCTTTAAACATATGAGGGAGAGCTATGCAAATCATTCCCAAATCTTTAGTCCATTGACAATATAAAGGCAAAGGCAATATAAAAATTCAATAAACAATAGGGTTGAGGTTCAGTTTCACCATTTCCATGAGTTCAAGGTGAATCCTGTGGGTTAAAGAGTAATGGAACCAGAGAATTTATGTGCAGATGCGCTCAGGGGAATTTAATCCAGTGTTTCACCTATCAACTATGGCCAGCAGGTTTAGAAGGGTCAAACAAGTACCAGATTAAACCAGCACCCTTATGTAAAAGGGGGAGACATGGTGAGAAATCAGATTAATTTAAGACATTGTACTTTAAATCTGATTGTTATCTATTTATGCAATCAACCCCTTTGCTGTGTTTTTTATATTTCATTATTGGGCAATTTTTATTTTATTTTGTATCTGATTTTAAGGCAGTGGTTACTTTTAGCTTCTGTTCCATCCAAAGAAAACTTTTTTTGCTGCAAGGGCTCCATTTTTTAAAGGTTTTTTTTTTTTAAATGTATTTACTTTTAACCACTTCAAGACCAGGTGTTTAGACCCCCTTCCTGGCCAGGCCATTTTTCAGTGTTCGGCGCTGCGATACTTTGACTGACGTTTATTCCGTCATGCAACGCTGTACTGAAATGAATTTTATACCATTTTTTGGGGACAGATAGGGCTTTATTTGGGGGTATTTAATCACCACTGGGGTTTTTATTTTTTATTATAATTAGGAAAAATTACAGAAAATTTTGAAAAAAAAAAGTTTTTTTTACATTATGTTAGGAAACATTTATTATTAACCAGTTTTTTGGTAAAATATAAAAGACGGGGTCACGTCGGGTAAATAGACACCAAACATGTCAAGCTTTAAAATTGCGCGCACCCGCGAAATTGCAGAAAACTACCATACCCAAAATTGGCCATAGGCGACACTTTAAAAGCTTTTACCGCTCATCAGTTTAG
>NW_017307251.1:147328-169181 GCF_000935625.1 Nanorana parkeri
CGGACGTCTAGAGACGCCCGCTCAGATCTAGAGAGCTCCGGGCCGGCCGTTTTTCTACTACGGCCGGCCCGGAGGCAGTTAATAAGACTTTTATCTTAGGTTATATTTTTTTCGTGCATTATGGCTTCACTTGAAAAAGTTGTTTTTTGTTTAAGTGTATTCTTTTTGTTGTTTTCAATTATTTTGTGGATGTATTAGTATGTTATTGTATACAATGGGAAATTGTAGGTTCACGTTTTTCTTGCTGCAAGGCTTCCATTTTCTTTTTTTTTTCTATGTGTATTTTTTGGGGTGCTCAAAGTGCAGCATTCATTTGTTTTGATTCTTTGTTTTGCTTTTTTTCACAGCACACTGCTGCAGAAAAAAACAGCATAAAACAGTGTTTGTCTAAGCCACCTCACCTTATAATATTCACATCTATATCTACTGAGCCGACCTGTGACAGTCTCATTGTCACAGGTCGGCTAGAACTATGAGGTGAGTGAAAAGCACTCACCTCATAGTTCTCCTTTAAAAATGTATTCTAATTGCCCGCGATATACTGTGAGCGCCACAGCTGGGATGGCTCCCAACATTACTGTCAAGATCCACCCAGCTGCATGAGTGACAGCTGGCTCTGTGCTTGCCCCTTCCCCCATTCGTTCCTCCACTCAGCACTGGAGGATCGGAGAGGGGAGGGGGGAATCACTGCAGGGAGACGAACCAGGAACTGAGCAGATCGGTGGCATGTTTCTGCTCACTTCCCAATCATTGGAGCCGACCAGTGACAGCTTCTTTGTCACAGGTCGGCTCTAACTATGAGGATGAGTGGAAATCACTCACCTCATAGTTCTTCCTCAAAGGAGAATTATGAGGTGAGTGATTTTCACTCAGCCTCATAATCTGAGCCGACCTGTGACAATGAAACTGTCACAGGTCGGCTCAGTAGATCGGGAAGTGAGCGAACACATACCGTCGCTTGCTCACTTCTCGATCGTCTCGCTGCAGAGAGCCGTGACAGGGGAGTGACTGGGTTCCCCCCTCCCCTGTCCGATCCTCCAGCGCTGAGTGGCGGAATGGACGGGGGAGGGGGCGGGTACAGCTGGCTCTGCCTCTGGATAGGCAGAGCCAGTTGTCACTCACGCAGCTGGGTGGATCCAGACATCAATGTCGGGATCCACTTCAGCTGCAGCGTCTCAGTATACCGCAAGCTGTGTCTCGCGTTACACTGATCTTTGGGTGACGGGAGGACACTAGTTTGTGTCCTCCCGTTACCCTTAGAAGAACTATGGGGAAAAGCCCCGACCCCGTAGTTCTGCTTTAACTAATAACAAAAATGTATCTTATTTGTGTGTCACTCGGCTGTAGATCCTCCAATCATCTCTGAATTGGTGCTGACACTGTCCTTCCTTCTAGAGGGGGGCAACTTTTGTTCCCCATGGTCCCTATGTGTGTTGTAAAGTATCCACCACTCCAAGCTCACTCCCGGGACGGACTACAATCTCACGTTTAGTTTACTTATTTGTATTGCGATTGTAGTCCATCACAGGAGTGAGCTTGGAGTGGTGACTACTTTACAACACACATAGCGACCATGGAGAACAAAAGTAGCCCCCCTCCAGAAGGAAGGACAGTGTCAGCACCAATTCAGAGATGATTGGAGGATCTACAGCCGAGTGACACACACATAAGATACATTTTTGTTAATAGTTAATAGTTGTAATAGAGTACTTGAATGTATTTTAAAAATTTCACTTCTGAGTTTAGTGTCACTTTAAGATCATTAATACCATCAAGATTATTTGGATATATCTGATATATATTTTTAGTGTTTAGTAGCTTTTATATACACAGCTTACTGGTGCAGATAATTTTTTGTTCTTTAGTACTTTAAAGTCACTGTCACTTTTTTAAGGACCCTTTTCAAAGCTCTACCAGAATTTGGTCCGTGTCCAAATCAACATGGAGCCATAGGGGTCTATTCACGAAGCTGCCGAAGGATCTGGCCGTAGCTTCGGCCGATCCTTCGGCTAGCTAATAGTGCCTTGTCAGGGGGCACATAGTACACCTTTTAACTCATTCACCAAAGATGTACGCAGATGTACTGTATGTAATCAATAAAAACAACTAACCCTCGATAAAACCTTTTATTTAAAAAACAAAGCACCACAGTGTAAATCCATTGTCAATCGTAATGTCGAGTGATGCAGATATATTGTCAATCACAATGAACAATACCTGATGACCAGCCAAAGCAAAACCCAACATCCTGCACCGGCTATTCTCTACCATTGCACTTTCACCACAAATACACGTCCCCATTTAGCAGTTGAATGTCAACACACCTGCCAGGGAAAGGACATCACTACATCATTGAAAAAAAAAGTCCATGCCATTATGCCCAGGTTGTGAATGGATTCACTCATTATTGTATAGGAATATGTAAACTTTCATTTGTCTTGAAATGGTGGCAATGTTTACAACTCTCATGGATGATGTTTTATCTTTTGTATCTATTTTCCTTTGGAAGCTGCATAGGTATGTAAGGAAAGTTCATTCGATGGACTCTACTGGATTAAGAAGAGCAGAAGTGCCCTCCAAGCTGATTTTAGCAAATTGGATAGTTAAAAAAAATCACACTAACTATACATTTGTCATGTTGCCATTGTTCAATTTCACTAACAAGTCTCTGGATTTTGATATGGTTTTAAACATCAAACCTGAAGATGTCATATGGAAGCATGGCCCTGTAAGGAACAATGTTATGTACGAAAAGCTAATGTAGCTCATGTTTTTGAAAAGGCAACTAATCGGAAAAATGGGAATTTTTTATTTTTACGGGGGGATTTTTTTATTTGCAAGCTCAGAAACTTTGGGGTCTGATGTGTACACATCTACAGGGGATTTAATCTGTATGTGTTGAATCATTTTTAGTCAATAGTAGATCATTTTCAGCCCAGTATTTCAATTGTTTTGCCCCTTTACCATTTTTCTCACTTTGTCTTCATAATTTTCCATGTCATTTATTACACAAGAAAGCAGGCTAATGCATGTAGCCCCACCCTCTGCTGTCATGTGTTACACAGATTATGACTAGAGGGTTGGTCTTCCAGCATTTCCTGGACTCATTTGACCTGCTCCTATTACCAAGTAGTGTCTCCGATTTAACACCTACAGTATTTAGATTTTTTTCTATTATAAAACAGATCTCAGTTAGATACTCAATGTTTAAAGTGACACTACACTCAGGTGACACCACACTACACTAGTGTATCTATGCATTTAAGTACCTTAACCATGTAATTGTGCATCACTCGGCTGTAGATCCTCAAATCATCTCAGAATTGGTGCTGACACTGTCCTTCCTTCTGGAGGGGGGCTACTTTTGTTCCCCATGGTTCCACATAAGATATCAAATAGAGGAGCAAAGAATATGACAGCAACTTCTGATTGTGTCATTATTACAATCTGATTTTCAATGTGTTAATTATTATTATTATCATTGTTATTATTGTTTATATTTTGTATTTTATATTTTACTAGAAACCAGAATCCAGATGCAATGAGAGATGTTCTCCTGGGTACAGAAAAACTCCTAATGGAAGTATACATGTCTGCTGCTATGACTGTGTCCCGTGCCCCAAGGGGGAAGTGTCCAATGTGATAGGTATATATGTATAGCATAATTTAAGTACAGGTTTAACATTGATGGTGAATGTAAAAACAACACTTACCAAGATAGTCAAAAAATTCATGACATCTCTTAGGCCCCGTTCACACCAGGGCAGTTCAGCCGCGTGGATCCACCAACATGAACGATCCCATACATTGCTATGGGGACTGCTCATGCAACCGCGTGGCTCCGCGTGATCTGAACTGCCTCCTGCTTGAATTGCTCCCTGACCCTTTTTTTGCTGTGCTGAAACGCAATTAATAACACCCAAAACTGCGCTGATCAGCGCAGTTCCATTGAAAGCAGTATAGAAACTGCGATGATCAGTATGGCAAAAAAGGGTCAGGGAGCAATTCCGGCGGAGGCTGTTCAGATCACGTGGAGCCGCACAGTCGCATGAACGGTTCCCATAGCAATCTATGGGTTTGTTCATGTCGACAAATCCGCGTGGCCAAATCTCCGCGGCCGAACCGCCCTGGTGTGAATGGGGCCTAGGTCATTTTTTTTACATTGCTGTCCAGTTATAAAAGTGTCTTTAGATTTTTTAACTAGCTAGATGTATACATACCATTGCAGTATCTTCCATTATATTAGCAGCATATTGCTGAATGCAGAAAGCTGTATGCAGAATGTATATTCTGTTTAAAATGTTAATTTGTGCAAATGACAAACTTTCTGAGACAGCAAGTAATTTGAAAAGTGTATGGGCATCTTATAACTGGCAACACCTTGCACAGGAAAGCTAGGGAGTGAAATTGGTCCAGGACTGAGCTAATTACTGCAAAACAAAAGGATGTACAGAATACCCACCTCATTTCTTGAGAAACACCATTTCAAATAGTATTGCTTATAATTTATGTTTCCTCTATTTTGCAGACAGTGAAAGTTGCCACAGGTGTCCAGAGGAAGAATTGCCAGATGAGAGAAAAGTAAAATGTATCCCCAAAACATATGATTTTTTGTCCTATGAAAATGACCTTTTGGTTCCATTTTTTTCATTCACTGCTTCATTGTTTTCAGTTATAACACTTTTTATTAAAGGAAGTTTTATTTATTACCAGGGCACTCCAATAGTAAAAGCCAATAACCAGACCGTGAGCTTCATCCTTCTGACCTCTATCCTGCTGAGCTTCCTCTGTGTCTTCTTGTTCTTAGGACGTCCTGTGGATATAACTTGCATGCTGAGACAAATTTCCTTCGGAATCTTCTTCTCGATAACAGTCTCTTCTGTTCTGGCCAAGACTACTACTGTATATGTTGCATTCAAAGCTACCAAGCCTGGAAGTTCCTTGAGGAAGTGGGTGGAGGTCAAGGTTCATAATTTTATAGTTTTCATGTCCTCCCTAGTCCAAGTTCTGATCTGTGTTATTTGGCTGTCAGTATCACCTCCTTACCAAGAGTATGACATGCACTCCTATCCTGGGAAGATCATCGTTCAGTGTAACGAAGGGTCAGTTTTCGGTTTCTACTCTGTGTTGGGTTATATGGGGCTTCTGGCAACTGTAAGTTTTGTTCTGGCTTTCATGGTGAGGACATTACCAGACAGTTTTAATGAGGCCAAGTACATCACCTTCAGCATGCTGGTGTTCTGC
This sequence comes from Nanorana parkeri, assembly GCF_000935625.1. NCBI lineage: Eukaryota > Metazoa > Chordata > Amphibia > Anura > Dicroglossidae > Nanorana > Nanorana parkeri. Next base: position 152,573 of record NW_017307251.1, read on the forward strand.
AGTGTCTGGATTGCCATGATCCCGGCCTATCTGAGCACCAGTGGGAAATACATGGTTGCTGTGGAGGTATTCGCCATACTGACCTCCAGTGCTGGAGTACTCTGCTGTATATTTTTCCCAAAAATGTACATTATTTTTGTAAAGCCGGAGAAGAATTCTAGAAAACTCATGCTAGTAAAAACTATTAAATAAAACAAAAACACTTATAAGGATGAACACTGAAATAAACATTTTAGCCATCTGGCCATCTAATAAAATTATTTTATATTGTAGTTTTGTTTAAACATTTCTTTACACAAATATACACAGGGACCCAAAGTTTGCCCTGTTACACCTTAAACCTCCGAAGCTCATGAGCACTCAGCAGAAACTAGCAGTATTTATATTTCTAGCCGCAAAACAAACTATAGCACAGGCATGGAGGAAACAGCAGATTCCCTTTAGTGGGGTTGGCAGACGGGTTGATTCATTCTTTATTAACGAGAAATTATCCAGTGTCCTGGCGGACACCCAAAATAAATTTCGGAAGGTCTGGGACCCCTGGTTGGCATATACGCATCCAAATATACTGCCCACGAGCTTAACGTCAGTTTGAGTGTACACCCTAGCTTGGGGGTATTACCCCGCTACCACAGACCCCCCCTCCCCCCCCACCCACCCCTCTTTTTCTTCTGTTCTTTATTCTTTTCTCTCAATCTTGGTTGTCTAGATATGGCACCTTGGTCTCTTCGATAAACACCTTAGGGATGCTAACTTATTTTGTTTGACCTTAAAGCTATTTGTAAACAACGTGGCAACCAACTTACAATTGTAGCGGACAAAATGACTGTATCTCATGCCTTATACCTGCAACTGTATTGTGTAAGTTTTGTTTTTATGTCAAAAATAACAAAAACCATTGAAACAAAAAAAAACATTAAACATAAAAATACAAACCAATAATATATTTGCATTGTGAATATTTATTTTCCCTTTGCTCTGCTTTGAGAAAAAAAGTTCTGTTTCTCTACAATTTTAACCCTGCAATATCCCAAATTTATATTGTTTTTGTATAGTCTCACCCCTATTACAGCATGCTGTATCTTCTGGTCTAAACTATTTATCTGAATAGAGAGCATATGCAATCTTTATCCACCCCTGCCCATATAATCTAATATATCCCCTTCCAGAGGCTTTATACTTTATAGCCAAATGTTCTTAGACACCTGACCATCACACCTATATAAGCTTAATGGGCATCCCTTATCAAACATATGGGCATTCATGCAGAGTTTCCTACCCTTCGCAGCTATAATAGCCTCTACTATTCTGAAAAGACTTTTCACTAATTTTTGGAGCATGTCTGTGTGGGAATTCAGAAAGCACTCTTTGTGATTGCACAAACGCCACAAAATAATGTCATTGATGGGGGATAATTGTTCAATAGTTTTAAACTTTTTTGTATTTTTGTATTTTTTTTTCTCTTCCGTTGGCTCTCTCTGTTAAATTGAGAATTAAAGTGATCTCTTCCGATGACAACTTTTATTGACCAGCAAAAGTATGAATGCTCACTAAATGGACAACATGAAAAACATTTTCAAAGGTGTGTGGACAAGAAATAGAACTGCTGGTCAGCCTACATTGACTGAAAGGAACCAAAATGCTTTCAACAAACATACTTTGTGTTGCTTTCTTAGATAAGAAGATTCGCATATTAGTACATGAAATTCCCCAAAATGTATTGCTTATTGCTCCTTTGGTTTATTGCTCTATGTAATTTGGCATATCTCTACTACCCACTGTCGGGAACCAGTCTCAATGTAGAGGCAAACTCGCAGTCTCTTCAACAAAAATGCCAGCTTTAATTCCAGACAGCAATCAGTTGACAAAAAAAAGGTTACAGGCATCCAGCCCAAAAATGTACATTGTCATAAACAAATTAAAGTCCGCTCCACTGAGCCTTACTGGGTATTCGCGATAGTCCGCTGAGCTGGGTCCGTTTCCTTTATGGGAACAGTTACAGTCCATCCACAGAACCCTGTCCTGCTGACAGGCTTGGCTCCAAACACATAACTTGCTGCATTCAGCACACTGTCTCTCCTTGCACTGAGACATACACTTCCCCGAAGCTAGGTGCAGCTACACACTAATGAAGTCCTGTGCAGTCTTCACTAAACTACGGTCCATGGAACTAGGAGTCTGTCCCACCCAGAGCTCTATCAGACTCCTAGTAACACCAGCACCAGGATTTGTTTTACCAATACAAGGTAAAGAGCTATTTTTCTTTACCTCCAATTCTATGCTGGCATTACCTTAGATGATGAATCTAAGGATCCGTGGAGAAATGTATCTACCATCTATCACTTTTCCTGCCAACCTGGCAGGTTTTACTGGCACCATGTTACACCACCTAAAATGGAACCATGGCAGACTAAGAACATTCAAATATGTACAAATTCTTAACAGAAGGGTAGCTAGCTTTAAGCCCTTGCTGACCTTTGTAGCTGCAGCCACTGTGGAGAAATTCACACTCAAAATCTCAAGAGAAGCAGTGAAGTTCTTCAAGTTGGGACTCTCCTCTTCCTGTGTATCTGCTTTGTGGTTACTTTAGAGATCAGCAGGCTGGAAGACCATCAATTCCTAATTACATTGATGCACCCCATTTTTTATGTTTTAAAAGTCTAAATATGTGCCTTTGAAAGCATACTTTCATGCATAACAAAAAAAGTTACTTTCCCTGCACGTATTACAATAAATATCATTTTCACTGTATCACTCCTCTTCTGGGTTTAATGGTGGACATCATTTAACCCGTTACCTGTAAACCAGGCTGGACACACCTCCTGTGCCTCATCAGGCTGACCTAGGCTCAAAGTAATGCAGAAAATGACCTTTCTCATGCACCATTATATAAGAAACATTCTGTGCTGCAATAAGTATCACCCAGCAATGACGCCAAATAAGACAAGAATAATACCCCAAAACAGAATCTGTTGCTTCATTACACTGAATGATGATCTTCCCAAGAGAGGAGGGTATATATGTCTCCTGGCAGAGATAATGATAATCAGTAGATTACCAAATCTTTGTTTAGAGCAAATATGGTATATGCTGTATATATAAAGTGACTTTTTCAGAGTAACTTTGTTTTCCTCTTTCTAAAAGTCTGTCTGTGGATTTTTATTAAGCAGAAGAACATAATAACCTCAATACTTGATACAAAAATGAAAAATAGAAAAACATCATCAGAATCATTCAATATAACACTAGACTCAAGTGGGTATAGACCACCTGACATACTGTTACAAGAGAACTATGGCCCAACCTTTTGTAACTATGTCCCACATATACTATGTCCTCCTGTGACCCAAAACTCAGCATATAGCGGGCAATTGCCTGCTATATGCTGACCGTTTAGAGCCACGCTGCAGCCAGGATGGATCCCAACATTATTGTCAGGATCAACCCTGCTGGCTGACAGATTGACAACTGGCTCTGCCTCTCTAGGGGGAAAGCCAGCTGTGTCCGCCCCTCCCCATCTGTCCCTCCAGGCAGCAGTGCAGGAATGGAGAAGTGAGGAAGGAATCTATGTGGGGAGCGGTGACAGACAGTCACCACCCTCTGCAGGGAGAAGATCCAAAAATGAGCAAACAGAGGTTCCTGATCTATACAGCTGCAGGGTCACACATTGGCTCTAATTCTGGGGAAAAGTGTGTATTTCACTTTTCCCATAATTCTCCTTTAACATTGCTAAATTATGAAGCAAACTTTGTGAAAGAGACAAGGAAATACTCCAGCAGCGCAATGAGATGAAAGTAGAAATTTTAACTAAAGCAATATTTAGAAATCAAAGTTATATATGAAATTTCACAGTCATAATATCACAATGGTCAGATGACCAAAAAGGTTTGGTCATGTAGTATATCACACCTATATGAGCTTGTTTGGTATCCCATTGCAAATCTATGGTCATTAACATGAAGTCATCCCCTCACCCCATTTTTGTGGATATTTGTGGAGCGGTTCCCCATACTTTTGACAATATACGTAGGTGTAATGTTTGTGTCTGCATGAAAGTGACCTTACATAGCGACCGTAAATACCACACACAAACTATAGGAAAGCTTTATTTATGTTGTATATTTGTCCTAACAGTTCTTCTAGAAAAATACTAAAAGAAAGTTGTGCAAAATAGTCTGCATATTTCCAATAGTTGGATTTCATAACTGTAGTTGCCTTTTATCCCTATTTATTCTTTGCTTTAAAATGCACAAAAATGTAATAATAATGATGACAAGGTTGTGAAAAAAAGATGATGATTATAATGGCACTATGACTGAACTTGTTTTAGTCTGGTCTACATCCATTATACATTTGGTCAGTGTACCATTTTTACAACAACCTTTATTCCAACATGGTTTCCTTTTGTAGTCAGCTGCAACATGTACAGTTGTTTGAGAAAGACATGCACAATAATATTCCAGCAATGGCGGTTAGCATGGAGAATACCTCAACAGCCAACATATATTTTCCTCTGCTGCTCAGACAGCCAAAAGTCATGGCAATCCAGACACTGCAGAATACCAGCACGCAGAAGGTGTTGTACTTGTCCTCAAGTAATGTCCTCATCATGAAAGCCAAAACTCATAGCTGCCAGAAACCTTATATAACTCAAAACAGAGAATAGAATACAAAAAGTGACCCATTACACTAAATGAGCTCAGCAAATTATGATTTTCCCAGGAAAGGAGTGCCTATCATACATGGTGGAGAAATGGAAAACCAAAGAACACTATTCATAACATGAAGGGATGAGCAGGACAACATGACTCTATTGAGAAGTTTGACTCCCACCCATTTCCTACAGGAGTTTCCATGTCTTTTGGTTTTGAAAGTGATGAAGATTATGATGGTTTTAGCTGGGATACAAGATATTGAGGTGGTGAAGGGGATTCCAAAGGAGTGTTGTTGCATCTTACAACTTTTATGCAGAGGACACAGGAAGATTTTGGATCCTCATTGTTCCCGATATCTTGCAAGAAGAATTTTTAAATCATCTAAGCACAATGGGTAGAAGGTGAGTATATCCTCATTTGTTTTCTTTATTTTTTTACAGTTTTATTTACCTTTTTGTCATGTGGTGGGTTGTTGATTAAATAAGTGGACCTCGATTTTTAGTTCCAAGCCCCCTTTGACCATGGTTTTAATGATTTTTTATAAATAACATAAAACTCTAATAATTTAGCAATTTGTTGTCTTATGGTAATCAGTGTTCCAGTGAGGTCCATGTTGGAGCCAGATTATTCTATCTCAGTCTGGATTAGGATCAGATCCATAGTCTGAATCAGGATTCCATACAAATGGAAAAGGCGACATATAATTGCACAAGGTTTTTGCTGCCAGAATATCTCCTAAATGAATTTCCTGCAAAGAACATGTGTACTTTAAAATATAGTGCATTTTCCATTTTTGCTCCTTTCCCTGACCCAACCTAATCCACCCTCCCCCTTCCCCTGCAAGAATGCATACTCACCTTGACCTCCCACAACTGCAGATTCACAGTTTGTTTACATCCAGTGCTGCAAGTCTTCACTCCCCTGGCAACAGCTGCACACTACAGCCCTATAGGATTGTCTCTAATTAAGACACAGTCCCTAGACACATCCTACAAAAGGCTATGGGGTATTAATATAGGGTTGCCCTATGTCCAAGATTTACCCGGACAGTCCAGTATTTGAGTCTTGTGTCCGGGTTTCAGGCCAGCTGACCCGGACACAAGACACTAAGGGGTCTATTCACGAAGCTGCCGAAGGATCTGGCCGTAGCTTCGGCCCCAGGACCCCTTTGGTTCAGTAGAACCGAAGGGGTGCTGTATGGGCTATTCACAATAGCCCGTACAGCTCCCGATCATGGCCGTGCTGAAAGCCGAAGCTGGCCGAGCGGCCGGCCATTGGCCAGCCGACAGCCTGCTTCTGACAGCTGGGCGGAGCCAGCCGCGATCTTACGGCTGGCTCTGGACACTTGCAGTGAGATCAGCGTCCCTGGTTACCTGCAAACCAGGGACACTGATCTCCAAACAGCTAACTCTCCCTGGCAGCCGGGAGTCTCCTGCTCCCGGCCGCCAAGGAGAGAAACAGTGCTGTGCCTTTTTTTCTTTATTCTGACACGAGCGATGTCAGAATAGAAAAAAAAAAGAAATTTTCCCATTGAAAAGCATTGGGACATTACTATTGGCTATTTCAATTTGCAATAGCCAATAGTAAACTAGCATTGTACCCGCCCTCTGCTGCTGTTCCCCATCAGGTCCATCAGCAGAGGGCGGGTACAATGCTAGTTTACTTACTATTGGTGCAAATTGAAATAGCCAATAGTAATGTCCCAATGCTTTTCAATGGGAAAATGTATTTATTTATTTTTTCTATTCTGACATCGCGTGTCAGAATAAAGAAAAAAAAGACGCTTCTCTCCCTCCTTCTCTCCTCTCCTTTTTTTTATTTTTTATTTTACAGCAGCAGAGCCGCCGGACAATAGGAAACTATTGGGCGGAGCTAGCTGTCACTGCTAGCTGCGCACAATCGTTTGGAATTTACTTTTTTTCCTTTTTTCACTCTTTTTCTGTTCTGCTCGGTACCTCTGAGGGACCAAGACGAACAGCCGAGCCGAATGCCTCTCGGCGGCATTCGGCTATTCTCTCACTGCTGTTCGGGATCTTTAAGAATAGCCCGAACAGCAGTGAGAAGCCTTCCGGAGGTTCGGCTCAGCCGATCCAGATGTTGGATCGTCTGAGTCGAACTCCTTCTGCACTTCGGGTCGGCCAAACATGCTGAACATGTTCGGCCGACCCGAAGCCACACGAAGCAAGCCGATGTACGGCTGAAATTAGCCGTACCAGCCTGAAGTGAATAGCCGAACAGTGTTCGGCTCACTTCACTTCAGATCGGTCATTCACTAGGCTGCCCTCGGCAGCTTCGTGAATAGACCTCTAAGTGCCAATACCGGCACTTTACATTTTTTGGCAGATGTGGCTGCCTAAAGTCCCCAGCAAGTGTCGTACCTCAGACAGCCACATCTTCCTGTGAGCAGCAGGTGCCCCTAAGCAAGCACTGGTCCGCACATCTCCTTATCCGGCTCCTTCCTGACAGCACGCTGCCTTCCTCCGGACCTCAGGTGAGACCCTTGCACTTCCCCCAAAGCACACCTGAAAGCCTGCATAGCACACCTGAGATCCCACACAGCCACCTGAGAGCCTGCATAGCTCTCCTGAGAGCCCACATAGCCCACTTGAGGCCCCACACAGCAATCTGACAGCCCAACTGAGAGTCCACATGGCCCACCTGAAAGTGTGCATAGCCCACCTGAAAGCCTGCATAGCCCACCTGAGAGCACACATAGCCAACTTGAGAGTCGGCATAGCTCACTTGAGACCCCATACAGCCATCTGAGAGCCTGCATAGCCTACCTGAGAGTCTGCATAGTCATCCTGAGAACCTGCACGGCCCATCACATCTAGGTAAGTATTCATAAGGGGAGGGGTAGAGTGGGTTAGGTTAGTTCAATTAAAGGGGCAAAAAAGGATAAGCTCCCTTTGTTTTAAAGTGCACTTAAAATTTAATTAAATCCCTAATAACCATTATCATTAATTTCAGTTTGTATGATAATATATAGTCAAAGAAGTTCAATTACTAAGAATACAAAACTAGAATTGGATGTGTTATATTATGAATACTATTATAAATAATAATAATAATAATCCCTTTAAAGGTCAATGAAAGCAGATAAAATACAGCATACATGTATTAAGATTGGAATATTTTACATCACTCTTCCTGCCATGATGGATTTTCTTGTGTTCAGCTCAGGTTTAAAAAGTAGAATATACAATTTTGGAAAAAATATACAGACTAATATTCCAGCACTGGAGGTCAGTATAGCGAATATCTCCACAGCCACTGTATACTTTCCTCTGGTACTCAGATAAGCCGGGATCATGGCAATCCAGACACTGCAGAAGACCAGCATGCTGAAGGTGATGTACTTGGCCTCATTAAAACTGTCTGGTAATGTCCTCACCATGAAAGCCAGAACAAAGCTCACTGCTGCCAGAAGCCCCATATAACCAAACACAGAGTAGAACCCAATAACTGACCCTTCATTACACTGAATGATGATCTTCCCAGGAGAAGAGTGCATGTCATACTCTTGAAATGGTGGAGAGATGGACAACCAGAAAACACCATTCATAACCTGAATTAATGAGCAGAACAACAGGACTGTATTGGGAAGTTTGATTCCCACACATTTTCTACAGCATCTTCCAGGTCTGGTGGCTTTGAAAGCAATAAAAACCATGGTGGTTTTGGCTAGGATAGAAGACAGAGAGACTGTGAAGACAATTCCAAAGAAGACTTGTTGTAGCATACAAGTTATATCCACCGGATGGCCAAGGAACAGGAAAACAGAAAGGAAACTCAGCATGAGAGAGAAGAGCAGAATGAAGCTAAGGTTCCTGTTATTGGCTCTGACTATGGGAGTTCTCCGAAACCAAAAAAATATTCCAAGTATACAGAGAGATGTAGCAGATAATATGATCGAAGATGCAGAAAAAAATATAACCATTATGTCCTTCTCATATGACAAATACTCATAACGTTTGGCAACACAAATATTTCTAGCCTCATTAGGCCATTGATCTTCAGGACACATCTGGCAGTTTTCACTATCTGTAGAAGAAAAATATACTGAACAATGTGCATAATGTACAATGAATGCTGACACCCAACCTTCTTGTCACCAGAGTTTATTAAAGCTTAGATGCCCAGACCTGGTTTACCAGTGTGGATATGTGTCAGATAACTTAACAATACCGCTATGACTCATCTCTAGAATTGACAGTGGGTATGAAAACTCGGAACACAAACTTATGTGTATTCCTAGTTCTCAGAAGGAAGGAAAATTAACATTCTCACAGCAAGACATGCTTTGCATTGTGACCTTTTGGGTTTGATTTACTAAAGGCAAACAGACTGTTATTATAAAATATTTATTAATTTTGACATCCACATAACATTCACTGCAGGTAATTTTCTTAGTGAATGTGTTTTAAAACGCAGGGAATGAATAACCACAGGTGAATGTTTGTTAAATTTCACATTTACTATGTTATAAATATGCCTTTTTTGTGATGTGAGCAAAAAAAATATTAACAATTTTGTTAAATGCTTTAAATTAATGTGTAACTAACTTCTTCATGCTTTTTACCATAAACATTGTATTGGTGTCAATACAACAGGGGGAAACTGCAAAATACAGTTAGCAATTTATATTTATAGCAACACTTTTTAAATAACCACTGGTCACACTGGAAAAAGTGAACTTCCTATTTATTTTAAATATTTAAAACTGAAGTATGCTCCCTTAAAGTTTTCAAAGAACATAAATATTACCAAAATGGATTGATATTTCTCCCTCTGAACACGGAACACAGTCATAACAACATACATGATTCCCTTCTCTTAGAGCTTTTCTAAACCCTGGAAGACATTCTTCAGAACATCGACCTATTGGGGCCTAAGATAAAAAAAGAATATGAATCATTATATATACCATTAAACATAGTAAAATTAGAAAAATAAAAAGGTCAGCATTCCAAGAAATGAATGTTATTCAATGTAGGTAAATGTATTTTTTTTTAAAGACAACCCCAGGCCAAAAAATTAAACCAAACAATGAACTGCTAATTATAATAAAAACATATTTAAACTAGTTAAAAAATAAATTGTTTGCCTTACCTTGAGTTTTTTTTTAGCCATGTTGCATACTATTCTCACATGTGTTTGGGTGGAATTGCAGCCTGGGATCTAATTCTAAGCTTGATACCAAAGGTAATATTAAGGGGCACTATTGTCATGATGCAGGAGGAACAATATAAATAGAAGCCTATCAGGTTATTGATGGATCAATGAATTATCAGAGATTAGTGCACAGTCCCTTTCTGGGGGTGGTAGAGTGGGGATGGGGAGTTTAATAAGAAGATGGAGTGGGGGTATGTTGAAGCAATGTTATTGGAAAAATAACTCAAATACTCAGTGTTTAAAAAATACACCACTCCAACCTTCTTTACCTAACAATCCCCAAAAATCCTATCAGCCACCATAGTCATGCTATCATATCCAGGGTAGGATAGTATTTGGATGCAAAATTGCAGCATGTGGTAAAGAAATTAAAGTCAGAGCTGTACATTTCTAAGCATGTTCTAGAGTTAATTCAACATGTGGAGATTGAAGGTGGGTATATTCTGGTTAGAGAGCTTGTAGATAACTTATTTAAGTCCTTCCCACATTGGGTAAAACTGTAAGCATGCAGGAATCCATTGGAGTGGGTTTATGGATGGACAAACCTTGTTCAGTTTGTACTGATGAATTGGAATGAGCTCACATTAATTCTGAACCTGAGTTCCTCTGGACCTTGAAAGATAACTATGGGGTAAGTGTTTTCCCCATAGTTCTCTTAAGGGTCACAGGAGGACATATACTAGCATCCCCCCATGACCCAAAGCTCAGTATATCGTGAGCTACAGCTCGCAGTATACTGAGAGCGACGCAGCCAGGACGGATCCCGACATTACTGTCGAGATCCACCCAGCTGCATGAGTGACAGTTAGCTCTGCCTATCTAGAGGCAGAGCCAGCTGTACCCGCCCCCTCCCCATCTGTTCATCCAGTCAGCACTGGAGGATCTGAGCGGGGAGGGTAGAATCCCAGCTGGGAGGCGTGACTGACAGTCACGGCTCTCTGCAGGGAGATGATCGAGAAGTGAGCGAACTTCCCGATCTATTGAGCCGACGTGTGACAGTTTAATTGTAACATGTCGGCTCGAACTATGAGGATGAGTGATAGTCACTCACCTCATAGTTCTCCTCCAAATCATCTGCTGGCACAGAATTCCCCAACTGCTGCTTGACGTAAGCAAAAGGGTGTGCTGTAATGATGTCATTGGCTATCTGTCTATATTTGGTAGATGATATTTACCTACAATGTGGCCAAATAAGGTAAATTACATCAGTACAAGCAATCTGCATCTTAGCTTACATGTAGCTGCAGAGTGGGGAATGTTCGGTCTGCAACAGATTTGGTGGGAGTGCCCAAAGCGTTTCTTTGCTCGGAGGAGCTCAATTGTTGTCCAGATTTGTACTAAACCAGAGTTCATCCCTACTGATAACAATTGATTTACACTTGATAGAAGAATGCATTATCAGAAGCAGGAAATAGATATAGCATATGCATTTTTACATATTGGATGATAGAAGTGTGATCTTCCCTTCAGTGGCTTTTTGTGTCTCATTCTGGATGTGGATCAGAATTTGTTACATTTGTAAAACATTTGAATAATAATTTAAAGAATATTTTCCTTACATACACTTGGTTGTAGGATCCATTTTTTTATGAGGAAATGATAAAAGAGGGTAATAAAATGGTGACTAATGCATTTTGCAAGCTGACAGAAGGTAATTCCCTCCTCCACCTCTCCATATCAGAGATATTGCCTCAGGTAATGAGAAAAGTCCTGTGGCAGTCAATTGTGTTACAATATCCCAATGTCACAACATCACATTTTGTTACAATGTCACAATAAGTCCCCACAAAATGTATCTTGTAGGTGCATGGAAGGGCAACTATAACTAAGTTTTGATTTAAAAATAGTGATTTTAGATTTACGAATACTCCATCCTGCACCCAAATTAATCAGGAGTTAGAAGTTGAGGGTCTTTTTGTGATGGTAGCAAGATGGAAAGTACTTCTCACTGGTTATGGTGGCTCTCAGACCTCTTTGGCATTTGAGACTGTTATTGAATCTGTGTTAATATATGAATATTATTCTTTCAAATCCTGTGTATAGTCATAGGGAGAAAGGTGGAAAGTGTTGTTTACATACCTTGTGTACCCTTCTCCTTCCTCCCTCTCCTCTTTCCCTGTATTTACAGTATAATCAATTATCTCAATGGATGGTCTGAGTTATGTGGCAGTGAGTAATACTATGGGGTCTATTCACGAAGCTGCCGAGGGCAGCCGAGTGAATGACCGATCAGAAGTGAAGTGAGCCAAACACTGTTCGGCTATTCACTTCAGCCTGGTACGGCTGATTTCAGCCGTACATCGTCTGAAATCAGCCGTACATCGGCTTGCTTCGTGTGGCTTCGGATCAGCCGAACATGCTCAGCATGTTCGGCTGACCCGAAGTGCAGAAGGAGTTCGACTCAGCCGATCCAACATCTGGATCGGCTGAGCCGAACCTCTGGCAGGCTTCTCACTGCTGTTCGGGCTATTCTGAAAGATCCCGAACAGCAGTGAGAGAATAGCCGAATGCCGCCGAGCGGCATTCAGCTCGGCTGTTCTGCTCGGTCCCTCAGAGGGACCGAGCAGAACAGATGAAGAGCGAATAAAGTAAAAAAAAGTAAATAGAAAACGATTGTGCGGAGCTAGCAGTGACAGCTAGCTCTGCCCAATAGTTTTCTATTGTCCGGCGGCTCTGCTGCTGTAAAAAAAGAAAAGAAAACTCTCCCGGCTGCTCTGGGAGCCTCCCGCTCCCGGCCGCCCAGGACAGAAACAGTGCTGTGTCTTTTTTTCTTTATTCTGACACGAGCGATGTCAGAATAGAAAAAAAAAGAGAATTTTCCCATTGAAAAGCATTGGGACATTACTATTGGCTATTTCAATTTGCAATAGCCAATAGTAAACTAGCATTGTTCCCGCCCTATGCTGATGGACCTGATGGGGAACTGCAGCAGCATTTTAAGTAATACATTCTGAATTAAAGGAAACCTGTAGTGGCAGAAATACTGTATGTAGACTGTTAAGGTGCCCATACACCTTACGACCACCTTACGATCGTACGATTCTCGGCGGGTTTTCAAGCCTGCTTGTTCGACAGAAGACGTGCGACCGTACAGTAGAAACGGTCGCACGCCTTCCATACACTGTACGATTCTCGTACGATCGCGGGATTTCACGCGATTCTCGTACGAGAATCGTACAGTGTATGGGCACCTTTACTCTTGACTCTGTTCTGAAAGTGCTAGTTGTTTTTTTTCTTTGACCTCAATACTTTCTTGGTAAGTAAGCAAGCCTGAAAAAGTTTGTATGTTGTGAAGTCAGAGAAATATTAGAACTCTTGATCTACATTTTTTCCAGGTCAATCAATAATAAAACATTACATCTTTTGAATGAACATCATAGCCAGAGAATTTCAGCTTTAAAAAAGAGCAATAATTACCAATAACAGCCTATGTACTCTCATACTATTTTTCTAATTTCTGTCACCTGGTCACGTTTCCATGATATCAGCTGTGGTGTGAGAGTAAGTTGCTGATTTTCAGGAAGAGACCCATCAAAGTGGCCCACATGTCTCCAATATGTGACATTTTTATCTTCAACTTGTGTTATCCAATTTACAATTTCTAGCGGGCTGGGCAGATCTCTCTTTTCTTTAAAATATATTTCCTTGTTATATGGATCCGTGTGGTGTACTGAGAATACATAGCGGGATATCTTAAAAAATACAGAACCAATCAGTGAATCAAGAATACTGTACATGTAGTACCCATGGATATAAAACATATGGGTCTATTCACAAAGCTGCCGAAGGATCTGGCCGTAGCTTCACTACATTTTCAATCTTTTCTTAATGCTTCCAAATTAATTATTGGGCAAAGTAATAGGTTCACTTGATAGCCTTCCAAATCCTTCTTCTTCCCATTCCATATGCTAGGTAGCCTTAAATACCTGGAACTTCTAGATATTTAAAAGCATTGAACTATCTCTCCTTCCTTCCTGCCTGAGCAGCCAATCAGCAAGCCTGAGGTCTGTCATTTACGGGCAATGGGGGGTCCTTACCTCTACCTTAGCTCCACCCTATAACATACTTTTCTTGGAGCTTCAGGGCTCCAAGAACCCCTGGAATCTGATGAAATCCATGGAATCCATAGCTGCTAGGGGCCCTGTATCAGTGCGGAAAATCCCCAAATCATCAGAAGACTTCATTAAGGGTTGCTGACGAAGTTTGTTTATAAAACTCATCATGCTGGAGGATTTAAGGATCGTTTAAATAATGTATGCATTGTGCTATATGTATAATATATCCCTAAACTTTTACACTATTGTGATTTCTGAGAACTGATATCTGTGCACTCAACTTGGTAAATAGTGCTACAGGAAAGAAAAAAAAGGATTCTATAAGCATATTAGGCTAAGGACTGAAAAGTGGGGGAGCTGACGTCTGCCACCATCCTCAGTGCAGGGATCCTTGGCAGAGTTGAACAGGAAGAAGGTATTGTAGGAATCAGGATCCATATGAAGGCTTATACATCTTATGTACATGCACTTCTGAGATCAATGAGACTCTGTTTATGGCATCTTATAGCAGTGCTGGTGGTGGGTATATTTATCTCTTGATTTGTAAATAATATCTTAGTTGAATATTTCTTTGTATCAGTTCACACATGTAGCAACTTCTTCATCAAAAAGGTATTTGGAGAAGAAGGCTTTCTATTATTCACTACCAGCTATTACATTAACATAGCCATGGCACCTAAGGCATCCTAAACATAGTGGTTCTGGCTGATAGTGACTGCACCTTATTGGATGTAGTCACTGTTCAGTTGAGAATTTTCACCCAACTGAGCTCATTTTTAAATTGACTTTTTGTTGAGCCAGAGGTGCTGGGTGTGGCTTTCAGGGCCACCCATGGATCAAATTTAAGCTGATTTAGCAGGAATCTGCAGAAACTTAGGTTATCTATTAACAGATTTACTAAGTCACCACTAAGATCTCATGTATAAATAAACGTATTACCACTAGACATTTGCGTTAGACGTAGGGACATTTACTGTACCTCATTTATTTTAAGAAAGTGAAGCTGTACATTATGGTCTTTTATGTTTTAGTGTTTAAATAGAAGAAGAGGAGTCACATGAAATGGACTGTAGCCAAGGTAAGCTTATGAAGGTTGGGAGTCTCCTTTGTTAAGACAATTGCACTTTGCTCTGAATAGAAAAGGGGCATTGTATCTTTAATGACGTTGAATACACTCACCTTATGCACAAGGCTAGGTAACCTCACCTCAATGTCCCTTTCTTTTATTTGTAAAGAGAGATATATATCATGCAAAGCTTGAGCCAATATGTAGACTGCAAGAAACACTCTATAAGGAGTTTTATCATCAGGAAAATATAAATTATTATTTAAACTCTCCAAAGTGCAGTTATGAAGAGGACAGCGAAATGTGAGTGGAATCATCAAGTTCTTCTCTGGATGTCTTGAAAAGCAGCGGTATTCAGTAATTAGAATATCCTCCTGTATTGGGTCATCTGGGTGGCTTGAGGGGGTAATACTATCAAAATATTCCTCCATTCTCACTATAGAGGGATTGGGACTTAAAAACACCAAACTGCAGTTACTGACAGAAAAAAATTCTGTGTCCATTGACCAAGAATCAGGAATGATAAATGTTTTATCCTTGTGATAAGGAACACTATGGAACAAAAACTTGTAATAAGTTCTGCTAATTGAGCCACAAATAATAAGAACTTCAGTAGTTGATGTCCGGAGATCTAGGGGGATTGTATCATGATTCTTCACAGATACCATAATCTTAAATTCAATACAAATTCCATGATTAGTTAACTGTTTGCTGAGTTGTTGGATCTCCCTCTCTCCATATTCATCATCAGATGTAATGATCCCGACCCAGTTCCACTTCAACCTTTTCAATAACTTCACTATGGCCACATATTGCATCTCATTATCTGGAACTGTCCGGAAAAGGTTTGGAAACATCTTTCTGTCACTTAGTAAAGTATCTCTAGCTCCATAACTAATCTAGGAAGAAAGAACAAATGGTTGCTACATTAAAGTGAATGTCAAACTTTTTTCTGGTGTACAGGACACCAGGAATGCGTCTTTGATGGACAATATATTTCCCCACTATTTAGGTCATGGCCCCTTTAATTTTGTCAGAAGTTCTCAACATTGCAGGGTGAGGGGTTCTGTGGAGAGTTTTTTTAAGGGAAACTGCTATGCAATCTTCCCATGGTTTGTAGTCGTGAAATGGGATATGGAATTTGGAGGCTCGGAGAGATATTTGGTGGGAAAGAGCCTCCAACTCTGGCTAGAAGCATTCGGGCCTGGTAAGGGTTAACCCACCTTCTGGGAGTGCTCAAACTGCACAGGAAGCCAGCCTGCTGTCTGTTAGGTGTTTTTGAAACAGGACAAGGCTGAGTGTGGAGTTTTGAACTGTGACTAAGACATTGCTGGGCACCAGTGTCTGTGTTTGACCCTCTGAGGGCAGGCTGTGATGCTAACTATGAGAAGGGACGTATGTATACAGGCGGTGAGCTGGACTTTCTGTTTTATTGAAGAGAAGATTTAGTTTTGTTTGCTGAAGGCAAAGGGGTCTATTCACAAAGCTGCCGAAGGATCTGGCCGTAGCTTCGGCCGATCCTTCAGCTAGCTTCGGCCCCAGGACCCCTTCGGTTCAGGAGAACCGAGGGGGTGCTGTACGGGCTATTCACAATAGCCCGTACAGCTCCCGATCACAGCCGAGCGGCTCAGTCGAGCCGATCGCATATGCCTCGGCTC